>NC_088234.1:51565195-51722695 GCF_036934945.1 Oncorhynchus masou masou
AATGAGGTGTTGGCTTTAGGGATGATCAGTGAGATACACCTGCTGGAGCGCATGCTACGGATGGGTGTTGCCATCGTGACCAGTGAACTGAGATAAGGCGGAGCTTTACCTAGCATGGCCTTGTAGACGACCTGGAGCCAGTGGGTCTTGCGACAAATATGTAGCGAGGGCCAGCCGACTAGAGCATACAAGTCGCAGTGGTGGGTAGTATAAGGTGCTTTAGTGACAAAACGGATGGCACTGTGATAAACTGCATCCAGTTTTCTGAGAAGAGTGTTGGAAGCAATTTTGTAGATGACATCGCCGAAGTCGAGGATCGGTAGGATAGTCAGTTTTACTAGGGTAAGCTTGGCAGCGTGAGTGAAGGAGGCTTTGTTACGGAATAGAAAGCCGACTCTTGATTTGATTTTTGATTGGAGATGTTTGATATGGGTCTGGAAGGAGAGTTTGCAGTCTAGCCAGACACCTAGGTACTTATAGGTGTCCACATATTCAAGGTCGGAACCATCCAGTGTGGTGATGCTAGTCGGGCATGCGGGTGCAGGCAGCGATCGGTTGAAAAGCATGCATTTGGTTTTACTAGCGTTTAAGAGCAGTTGGAGGCCACGGAAGAAGTGTTGTATGGCATTGAAGCTTGTTTGGAGGTTAGATAGCACAGTGTCCAATGACGGGCCGAAAGTATATAGAATGGTCTCGTCTGCGTAGAGGTGGATCAGGGAATCGCCCGCAGCAAGAGCAACATCATTGATATATACAGAGAAAAGAGTCAGCCCGAGAATTGAACCCTGTGGCACCCCCCTAGAGACTGCCAGAGGACCGGACAGCATGCCCTCCGATTTGACACACTGAACTCTGTCTGCAAAGTAATTGGTGAACCAGGCAAGGCAGTCATCCGAAAAACCGAGGCTACTGAGTCTGCCGATAAGAATATGGTGATTGACAGAGTCGCACCCAGGGCCTGGGTTTACCTCCACATCACCTGCGGAACAGAGAAGGAGTAGTATGAGGGTGCGGCTAAAGGCTATCAAAACTGGTCGCCTAGAGCGTTGGGGACAGAGAATAAGAGGAGCAGGTATCTGGGCATGGTAGAATATATTCAGGGCATAATGCGCAGACAGGGGTATGGTGGGGTGCGGGTACGGCGGAGGTAAGCCCAGGCACTGGGTGATGATGAGAGAGGTTTTATCTCTGGACATGCTGGTTGTAATGGGTGAGGTCACCGCATATGTGGGAGGTGGGACAAAGGAGGTATCAGGGGTATGAGGAGTGGGACAAGGGGCTCCATTGTGAACTAAAACAATGATAACTAACCTGAGCAACAGTATACAAGGCATATTGACAATTGAGAGAGACATACAGCGAGGCATACAGTAATCACAGGTGTTGAACTGGGAAAGCTAGCTAAAACAGTGGGTGAGACAACAGCTAATCAGCTCGCATAACAACAGCAGGTAAAATGGCATTGACTAGGCAACGGGGCCGACAGATAAAACAAACAAGCAGAATGGAGTACCGTGATTAATGGACAGTCCAGCGTGCATCAGCTATGTAGCCAAGTGATCGGAGTCCATGGGGCAGGGGGGCTGGACTGGCGAGTGTTAATGACTAAATAGCTTGTAGCTAGTTAGCTGGTTAGCTTCTGGAGGTTCTTGAGTGTGTTCTAAAAATTAAAAATAATAGCGATTCCGTATCACATTGGGTGAGGCAGGTTTCCGGAAGGTATAAAAAAAAAAAAAAAAATCGGGAAGAGATAGAAAGTATATATGGGCCACTGCGTGTTTGGGACGCGGCGATGCAGACGGTTAGCAGGCCTGTGCTAACAAGCTAACAGATTAGCAGGCCTGTGCTAACAAGCTAACAGATTAGCAGGCCGGGGTAAACAAGGTAGTAGTTAGCGGACCTGGGCTAAACAAGCTAGCAGTTAGCATGCCGAATTAGCAAGCAAGGAGATAGCGAGGGCTAAAGAGTTAGCCTTTGGAGGGCGTCGCGATGGGGTGAGTCTGTTTATTCCTCTTCATGCAGTGACATCGATAGACCGGTCGTGGGTCCGGGTATTGTAGCCCAGGAGTGTGCTATGAGCACAGGAGCTCTGGCCGGGCTAGCTTCAAGCTATGTGGGTGGAAACGCTGGCCAGGAGTAATCAACCAGGGTTGCGGTTTAGCTCGATAGCTAGTTGTGAAGATCCAGCTGAAAGATGTTCCGTTTGCTGTGGGAATCCGGGGTTAAAAAAAATAAATAGGTCCGTTATGCTCTGGTTAGCGTTGCGTTGTTCGAACTGGCGAGAGCTTTCCGAGCTAAGGGTTAGCTGATGACCGGTTAGCTAAAGACCGCTAGCATAGCAGGTGGTTAGCTGGCTAGCTTCAGTTGAGGGGTTCCGATTCCGAAGTAAATATAAATACTTGAGGAAAAGTAGCTACATTGGGTGAGGCGGGTTGCAGGAGAGTATTTGGAAGCGAGCAAAAATGTTTTTAAAGATATGCGAAGAAAAATATCTAAAACGAAAAAGAGACGATATTTACAGAGAGACGATACGACAGGACGACTTACTGCTACGCCCTCTTGGATTGATGTGAAGCATGAGCAACATTTTACTGCTGAAGACAGTGATGTTTGACCTGTTGCATACTTAGAAATATTTACCTTTTTTGTTTAATATTAATAGTTAACAATTCATATGCTTAACAATAGTAAATACATTTACTTAGTGCCAATGCTGTGCTTCTGAGAAAGGATGGTTAACCTCTTGAACCTCTGGGGGCAGTATTTCATTTTTGGATGAAAAACGTTCCCGTTTTAAACAAGATATTTTGTCACGAAAAGATGCTCGACTATGCAAATAATTGACAGCTTTGGAAAGAAAACACTCTGACGTTTCCAAAACTGCAAAGATATTGTCTGTGAGTGCCACAGAACTAATGCTACAGGCGAAACCAAGATTAAATTTCATACAGGAAGTGAGCCAGATTTTGGAGGCGCTGTGTTCCAATGTCTCCTTATATGGCTGTGAATGCGCAAGGAATGAGCCTGCACTTTCTGTCGTTTCCCCAAGGTGTTTGCAGCATTGTAACGTATTTGTAGGCATATCATTGGAAAATTGACCATAAGAGACTACATTTACCAGGTGTCCGCTCGGTGTCCTCCGTCGAAACTATTGCGTAATCTCCAGGTGCGTGCATTTTTCCATTTTGAAGAGAGGAGAAACCAAACTGCAACGAGTGATTTATCATCGAATAGATATGTGAAAAACACCTTGAGGATTGATTCTAAACAACGTTTGCCATGTTTGTGTCGATATTATGGAGTTAATTTGGAAAAAAGTTTGCGTTGTAGTGACTGAATTTTCATTTATTTTTCTTAGCCAAACGTGATGAACAAAACGGAACGATTTCTCCTACACAAATAATCTTTTTGAAAAAACTGAACATTTGCTATCTAACTGAGAGTCTCCTCAATGAAAACATCTGAAGTTCTTCAAAGGTAAATTATTTTATTTGAATGCTTTTCTTGTTTTTGTGAAAATGTTGCCTGCTGAATGCTAGGCTTAATGCTATGCTAGCTATCAATACTCTTACACAAATGCTTGTGTAGCTATGGTTGAAAAGCATATTTTGAAAATCTGAGATGACAAAAGGCTAAGCTTGTGAGCCAATATATTTATTTCATTTAATTTGCGATTTTCATGAATAGTTAACGTTGCGTTATGGTAATGAGCTTGAGGCTATAATTACTCTCCCGGATACGGGATTGCTCGTCGCAACAGGTTAATCTCTTCCACACTCACTCCCCACAGCTGGTCTACGCATGTAGTCATGGACATGGGATACAGATAAGCTTGAGGAACAAATAGACTGGTATTGTTTCTAATTTCTCTTTGCTTCTGAGTAACCTGGTCACACGGCATTAACACAAAGAGCCTCTGAGAAGTGACCACAATTCTTCAGCCCATCCTGTTCGTTTGCTATCTTCCAAGGGCACAGCTGTGGGGAGATAGAAGAGAACGGAGGCTAGCTTGGTAGAGCTTATGATGCCCTGATCTGCCAGGGAGGGGTGGAACCAACCATGACTAAGCCGATCTTGGGTTGTGTCTCAGCTCTCACTCCTTTCACTCTGTGTGCATGTAGTGACCTTGCTCCCTTATTAATAAGTGAATAAAGAATTTGTTTAAGTATAACTCGTGTGATAAGTTTGTCTCTCCTCATTTGATAATAAATAATTAACCACAAGAAACATGCCATAATGTTTCATTCAACCATTTTAACACCCTTGCTGTAGTCATTGAATGAGTTACAATGTCACCAATATGTAAGATATTAGGAGGCAGTCTTATGTGTTTTTTCTGGTTATACAATCCAGGCAAATGATATTGAGAGCAGTAGAGTTTCTTTATTAACAAGGTTTAGCAGCAAGTTAGCACACATAATTATTGATGGAACAGTACACAACAGCTGTGATTTGTTACATTAAACCATAAGAAATAACCATCAGGAAAAGGGTTAGAGACACTGCCAATAGCCAGCACTACATTGGTCAAGAGTTTCATTTCAAAACACATGCACATTTGAGTGGAATAATTATGTAAAACCATGAATCATATATCATGTGCAGATAAAATACAGTACACACATAAAGTATATATATCGTTATTGCTAATGTGTGGTGTTTAGACACATTTTGGATTATAGAAAAATACAATGTGTTTTTGGGAATAGAATCTGATACCCACATTTACAGCATGGCATACTGCACGTAGATCTAAGAATGAAGATGAAGATGTATAGCTCTTACTTCCAGAGGGATTAAATATTGAAGGTATACAAAAATGTAGAATGAAGGTTACGATAAGGAAAAATACAGGTAAAGCCTATTGACAGTTGTAGACACTGATTGCACAAAACACCTCTCACTTTGCCCACAGAACAGCCTCAATTTGTCAGGGCATGGACTCAACAAGGTGTCGAAAGTGTTCCACAACGATACTGGCCGATGCTGACTCTTATGCTTCCCACAGTTTTGTAGAGTTGGCTGGATGTCCTTTGGGTGGTGGACAATTCTTGATACACACAGGAAACTGTTGAATGTGAAAACTCAGCAGCATTTTAAAGTTCTTGACACATACCTACTACCATACCCCGTTCAAAGGCACTTAAATCTTTTATCTTGCCCATTCACCCTCTTAAAACCTCTTAAGGATCCCCCTCTTTTTTTCAATATCAGATATGTCTATGTCCTGGGAAATGTTGTTGTTACTTGCAACCTCATGCTAATCACATTAGCCTACGTTAGCTCAACCTTCCCACAGAGAAACCAACCGATCCTGTAGAGGTTAATGGTACACAATCCATGTCTCGATTTTCTCAATGCTTAAAAATCCTTCTTTAACCTGTCTTCTCCTCTTCATCTACACTTATTTCATTGGATTTAAATAGTGACATCAATTAGGGATCATAACATTCACCTGGATTCACCTGGCCAAAAGTATGACCTCCAGAGGTATTGAGACAGTGACACATGTTTTGTTATATTGGCTCTGTACTTCAACACTTTGCATTTTGACAGTCTGCAATTTAACCTCAATTACTGTGAGGTGAAATTGCAGACTGTCAATTTTAATTTGAGTGTATTTTCTTTCATATCGGGTGAACTGTTTACAAATTACAACAACCGATTGTTCCCAGTCCCCCCTTTTAGGGGACTAAAAGTTTTGGGACAAATTCACGTATATATATTAAAGTAGTCCAAAGTTTAGTATTTGGTCCCATATTCCTAGCATGCAATGATTACATCAACATGTGACTCTACAAACTTGTTGGATGCATTTGCTTTTTGTTATGGTTGTGTTTCAGATTATTTTGTGCCCAATAGAAAATAATGGTAAGTAATGTAATGTGTCATCACTTTTGTCGTCACTTTTATTGTAAATAAGAATATAATACATTTATAAACACTACTTCATTAATGTGGATGCTACCATGATTATGGAAAGTCCTCAATGAAGTGAAAAATTATGAGTGAGAAAGTTACAGATGCACACATATCGTACCACTCCTCCCACCCAAACAAATGCTAACCTCCTCTGTTATTGTATTTGTCTTGGGTGTATTTGTGCGTCTGTAACTTTCTCCCATCATTATTCACTATTCATTCGGGAATATCCGTGGTCATGGTAGCATGCACATTCATGTAGAAGTGTTTAGAAACATGTTATATTTACTGTAGTGACTCCTTCATAATGTGTTGTACACTCAGTGTGTTGTTGTTTCTTTCAGGGAAAAGGTATTTGGTGCAAACTGCTGGTAAATTTCTCCAGAAACAACTCTCTGGTGTCAATGCATCCTTGGTATCATCTTGATGTCTGTTTTCCCTGAACTTCACCACAGCAATGAAGGTGCAAAGGAGGAACAGCAGTGCACTTCCAGCTTTCAACAGGTAGAAAAACATGCGTTCCAATCTGTAGAAGAACACAATTACTTTTGTCATGACATTATAAAAATTGCAGTCAGGTAGACAGTTTTTGGAGAGATAAGTGTCCAGGGGGAACTTCCTGTATTTAAAAAGAGAGATAACATAAGCTGTCATACTGTACTGTCCTTTTACAGAACACATCTTGTATATCTATTGATTTCCTAACCACTCAACATCAGTGGAGGCTGATTGGAGGAGAGATAGGAGGACACGCTCCTTGTAATGGCTGGAATGGAATTCATGGAATGATACCGTTCCATTCATTCAATTCCAGCCATTAAAATGAGCCCATCCTCCTACAGTTCATCCTGCCAGCCTCCTCTGCTCAACATCTTAGTTTTCATATTTGAATGTGGAAGTGTGAAAGGTTGCTTTAAAGTCATCCACAGACCTCCTGTAGGCAAGTCACAGGACACACACAAAGATATCGAACCATGTGGAAGTGACACATGTTCAAACAAGAATATTTAAGGAAGTTTTTTTTGTTTAGTATACACTCCTCTTTAGCTGAAAATTAAATAGATGTCTTTGTGACTTGGGAAACTAAAGTATTATTGTTAACCCAGACACCTGTCTCTGCTCTGAGCAGCCTTTCTAGTCAGGTGATCCACACCCTTACAGTATAGCCAGCTGTTTGGATGGCTATTATAGTGAGGGATATGCAGCAGACTGAATACTGACCCCTGGTTCTTCTCTTGTTGCATCTCGTCAGTTCCCCCATTGTTCTGGTCTGTAGGAACAGAAGGAGTGACTGTGGGCTGAAAAGTGTCAAATCTGGATAGTGAGCCTTGGTGAGAGGTCGGAGTTTGTGTCGCTGTGAGACACAGAAATTATAAAGTAGCTCCGATAAGCTGACTGGTGTATCATTCACATTCAAATAAATTGAACCAGGAATTTCAGATGATGATTATAATCCAAATCTTTTAATTTTCAGTATTCATTTCAAATCTGTTTCGTAGCTATGATGAAAAAGTTGTATACATTTTTTTCATTTTCTTAATGATATTTAACATGACTGACAGGATCATCTCAAGAGAATGCATGGTCAATAGATTTCCACTTTGTTTCAGAAAAAGTCTTTCAATGTTCCTTAATCTCTAACAACACTGGATGAATAAAAAGAGAATCAGACTTGGTTATATGTACTCACTTGCGGTGGTACTCTGTGTTGTGGTTGATTGATAGACAGTGATATGAACAGGCATCTGTAGGTCTCTCTTTTCACACGTGTACCAGCCAGTGTTCTCCATCATCAATCCACTCATAGTCACCATTAAGACATAACTGTTGGTGGTTCGGCTCTGCTCCTGCACTAACTTCACAAATGTTCCATCGAAAGCCCCATAATGTCCCACAGCCACACAAGAGCCTCCCATCCTGCACCACTTCCCACTGCTTCCTTGTGAACTATAGTAACAGAGCACAGTGACACTCCCTCCTACAACTCCAGTCATCTGTTGTTGGTCCACATAGAGTTCTGGAGTACCTGAACACAATGATAGAGGCTGTGATTGGAGTCTGACAAAGAATACACCAATATATATATATTGGAGACTATCTAGTCATTCTTGATATTCATATGACACTGAGAAAGTGTAAGTTGAAACACTGGTTCAGTCACTGATAGTATGTACAATAAACAGACTATAGCATACAGAACAAACAGTGTGTTTGATGATGATACGGAAACATGTGATTCCATCAAACACACTGTCTGTCCTGACCCACGAGGTGCGCAGAGGTGTAATATACCAATATAATATCCTCTATGGATTTCATTTGGTGAAAATATGCATGACTGCTTTGTAGAGGGAAAAGTAACACACTCATCAACAGGACTGTTATGAAACATTAACATGTGAGACATTACTGAGCTCTACTATTAATTCTGCATTAATGGACACAGCAGTGTTTGGATCTTACCTGGAGTAACAGATATCTGCAGTCTAACCCCATCATCTGCCTTGATCTTCCTCTCCACAATACACCAGTAATAATCAGAATCACTAGGACTAAGACTTGTCATGGTCACAGTGAAGACTCGCTGTTTGATGTCATCAGAGACTGAGGTCTTTCCACTGGTCTTAGGACGGTCAGCGCGTACTACAGCAGAGCAACCTAACCAATTATATCCCCTACACCAGTATTTCACATTGTTTCTATATCTCTGATTATAGAGACATGGGATGGTGATGGAGCCTCCTTGCTTTACAGACACATGACTCACTGTGGACACACTCTGTGTATCTGTAGACACAACAGAGAACACATTTAGATTATTTTATTTTACCCAGCTGCTCATAAGTCCCATCAGATGATCAGCTAAACAACTTGATCTACTGTAATGATTGAATTTGTGACTTCTGTAAAAAAAAAATGGCAAACTGTGGTCACACCATGTGTTTGTAACACCAGCCAGTAACTGAGACATGTAACTGCTGATGTTGACACACCCATGTCCATCCATTAGAACAGAGGCAACACTTGAACAATTCAAGTCATATTTGGCTTTGACATGGAAATTACTACATCACTAAACTATGGAGACAATCTCTGGTTTTAATCAATTCAAATGTCTATTTAAAAATAATAATAATAATAAGTTACTTGCACATTTGTTCAAATTCATATTGATTGACACAGGAACTTTTTATTTTCTATTTATTAATAATATGTTAGTTCTATTTTACTTATTAATCAACAGCTAGAAATACAGAACTGTTGAAAAGTACAAGATAAGTCAGAAGATAAATCGTTAAAAACAGCATGTATCTATCACCTGACCACAAAATGCTGAAATCCATAATGTGACCACAATGTTTATGGGCAAAGTAGACAGAACATTACAAGTGTTATGACTTTCAGCATGTAATCAGTCTCAGTGTCTGACTTGGAGGAACTAAGCCTAATAATATCAAACAACTAAAGGTCTTCGCTCACTTACCTGAGACTCCAGTGAGGAAGAAAAGGATGCGCAGGACAAGGAGGAGATGTGGAGCCATGAATGGATGAGAGAGAACGTCTCTGGTAGTATTTATGTTTGTGTGGGAGTACTGGTGTGTCAGCAATCAAGGCACCCAGGCAACTGACTACTTCCTGATTCACATAGACATCACTTCTTTAACTCTTCCTGTTTTAAAGACATAATGCAACCAGTGCCCTGTGCAAGACCTTGTGTGTTCACTGATGTTGAACAGTTGAAAACCTGACCAAGGCTGAAATGGTCAAAATGTTGTAAATTGTCTGTTAATACGTACAGTATGCTTGTTTATATGATGATTGTTTGTAGTTTATTCCCCGTCCTCAATACACTGAAAATCTAATGTATTAACTCCTGAGTCCTGTGTTGGTCTGTTCCTGTCTGATAGTAATGAGGTGCAAATGCAGCCTTCACTGGCGTTGCTGCTTAAAAGAACCTTTAAGTATTGCTGATTCATATTCTCGCAAAAATATCTTCATAAATATGGCATACTACTTGTTTCAACCCTTTACACAATGGCAATAGTCATCGAATGAGTTACAATGGTACAGGTACAGTATGCGTTAAATGTCACTTTGCAGGTTGGGTCATTCCGACATTGCTGTGCTTTTTCTGTCCTCAGGAAATATCACTTCTTATTCAGTATTAAATTGTTTAAAATTTGGTTTCCAAAAGGCTTTAAATAGAAAGTCAGGTGTCCTTTACCTTAAAAACACAAAAATATGGATCTTGAAAGACAGTTTTTAGCATTTTAACACTTTATTTCAGTGGATGTAGATGTTTGTACCATGTCCCTGAGTGTTATTCATCAACTTCCATGAGAAATATAAGCCCTAATTTAAGTCATTATTTTATTGTCTGTTAAATTCTCTCATCAATAATGTTTTTTTCCTGATTATTTTAGTTATTCTTATTTTAGAATTTCTGTGTCCCTGATATCACTTTCCTCCCTGTTAGTTTGTACTTCTCCTTTAAGAAAACATCCTCTTCTTACAATTACACCGCATTCATAAAGTGTCATAATTCTATTGGTGGGAAAACAACAGTGCAATACTTATTTTCCACCATAATTTGCAAATAAATTCATTAAAAATCCTACAATGTGATTTTCTGGATTTTTTTCTCATTTTGTCTGTCATAGTTGAAGTGTACCTATGATGAAAATTACAGGCCTCTCATCTTTTTAAGTGGGAGAACTTGCACAATTGTTGGCTGACTAAATACTTTTTTGCCCCCCCAATATATATATACATACACATACATACATACATATATATACACATATATATACACAGACATACATATATATATATACATACATACATACATATATATATATATACATACATATATATATATATATATATATACATATATATATATATATATATATATATATATATATATATATATATATATATATATATATATATATATATATATATATATACATATATATATACATATATATATATATACATATATATATGTGTGTATATATATTTGTATATATATTGGGGGGGGGTTCAGGGGGTGCTGCAGCACCCTCAGCACCCCAATTTCCTGCAGCTTTGCCTGTAGGATGTTTTCTAAGTAAGCTGATTTTATTGGATTTATGGTTGAGATATAAAAACAGATACTGGTAACTGCCAAAGTAAAGGAGACATGAGTAAATGAGGGATACAAAGTATAATGAAAGCAGGAGGTTCCACACAGATGTGGTTCCTGAGTTAATTAAGCAATGAATATCCCACCAGGCTTAGGGTCATGTATACAAATGCCTAGTTGCCCATTATTTTGGCAAGTATAGCTCGAAGAAGAGAGCTAAGTGACTTTGAAAGAGGGGTCTTAAAGGAGCATGGGGGTTTAAAGTGTGTGTGTGTGTGTGTGTGTGTGTGTGTGTGTGTGTGTGTGTGTGTGTGTGTGTGTGTGTGTGTGTGTGTGTGTGTGTGTGTGTGTGTGTGTGTGAGTGTGTGTCTCATTCACCAGATCTCAATCCAATTGAACACTTATGGGAGATTCTGGAAAAGCACCTGTGACAGCGTTTTCCGCCACCATCAACAATACACCAAATTATGGAATTTCTCATGGAAACATTGTGTCGTATCCCCAAATAGCGTTCCGTGCACTTGTAGAATCTATGCCAATGCGCATTGAAGCTGTTCTGGCTCGTGGTGCTCAATGCCCCATTAAGACACTCTATGTTGGTGTTTTGGCAGTTACCTATAAGTATTACAATTGTGCTATTGTCACAATGAACATGCCTCAGAAACATGCCTTGTCAAATCCATGTGTCATCTGTTGCTGAAATGATGTCCATGTAATTAATTTGGACACTTTGCCTAGTAGGAAGGATGAGAGACTAATCTTCAAGAAAACATTTTCACAAGTTTGACCTGTGTAGCTTGGCTTGGAGAGAAAGAGATGGCATCGTTTAATGCTTTTAATGTTAGATAAGGATGTCTTTCCTTAAAATCTCTCAAACAAGTTTAATGAGAACTCAGTTAATCAGCTCATTACTTATAACGCCTACTCCCCCGCTCCAGCGCTCGATGTCGCCGGTCTACTAACCACCAGTGTGGCAACCATCATTATGCACACCTGCTCCCCATCGTTATGCACACCTGGACCTCATCACTACCTTGATTACTCTCCCTTTATTCAGCCCTCAGTAGTCTCAGTCAGCAGGCAGTATTGGTTTGGTCATGTTCAGTACGCTTCTCCTGTTTTGTTAATCTGCCTTTGTTTTATTATTAAACTCACTTTCTGCACATGATTCCTGACTCCTAGTGTATAGGTTACAATTAATATTAAGGATTTATTCATAAACTCGTCTGCACTCATACCACTATGTATTCAACAGATTGATACCCTCAAATGTAGAATTGTAATCTTTTACAACAAAATACTTTACATACTAATGGCTGTTTCTTGTAGTGGCTGTTTCTTGTAGAATGGCTGTTTCTTGTAGAATGCTCTTCAATCTGACCATTGTTATCATTTTCAATCTCAGAGGAATGATCATGTTTCGGATGGTTTATAGGCTACCTCCATTCATCTCATCTCATGAGATTTTGTGGGAACAAACAGGACAGATGTGGTTGCAGACAGTGCTTTTACTTTGTTAGAATTTCTCAGAAATGGAAACCAAAAACAAAAGCCTATTCTGCTGGTGAGAAAATGAACCTTCAGTTACCCACGAGTAGCCAACAGAAACCTTTCTCTGGTGTAGGGCTCGTGAGCTGTAGACCACATTATCACCTGGATCTGCTGCCTGTTAGAAGAAACACATAGACAGGTAGAGGTGAAGACTGATATATGTTTTGATGGAATATACAGGTTGGAAACATATTAGTCTAATTAGTAATTCATGTTTAGTAGTAACGCAGTTATAATTGTTATTACACTGTTGTAAATATGCTTACACTGACAAAATATGTATCTGTAACGACTTTCCTCTGTTGAAGAAGGAGCGGACCAAAATGCAGCGTGGTGGTTACTCATGTTTAATGATGGAAAAATGACTTGACATGAAAATACCGAAATGTACAGAAAACAACAGATGGAAACGTGAAAAAACTATACAGCCTATCTAGTGAAACTAAACACAGAGACAGGAACAATCACCCACGAAACACTCAAAGAATATGGCTGCCTAAATATGGTTGCCAATCAGAGACAACGATAATCACCTGACTCTGATTGAGAACCGCCTCAGGCGGCCATAGACTACGCTAGACACCCCACAAAACTCCAAGACAAAAACACACCACAATAACCCATGTCACACCCTGGCCTGACCGAATAAATGAAGAATAAACATAATATATTTCAACCAGGGCGTGACAGTATCAGGTATTAAAACACATATTTAACATCAGCTATCAAAACAGATATCAGCATATGGTGCGTGCTACCTTGGTCTGTACTTTTTGTAGGGTTCTGCTCTTAGTTGGTGACCACAGTATGTATGTTACATCATCAACTTCAGGAAATGACTCCTGCAGGTCAACACAAAAAACAGGTTTGATAAAATAATAAAGACCAAAATATTCAACAATCAATATAATCCACAATTTCAATTAGAATATACACAGATGTTATTTTAATACATTTTGACCACATCAATATACTACGTCTCTCTGGCAAAAAGCAACACACTGTCTTAGACCACAAAGGAACAAGTACAATTGACCAAGAAATTACACCAATTGCCGCAACCTCCCTAAGCTATTTCCAGTGTGACAACACCACAGTCGAAGCACACAGTAAGAGTAAGAAAGATAACATGCACACATTTCTCCACAGTATGTATGACTTATTCCGTATTGCACATACAGTGCCTTGCGAAAGTATTAGGCCCCCTTGAACTTTGCGACCTTTTGCCACATTTCAGGCTTCAAACATAAATATATAAAACTGTCTTTTTTGTGAAGAATCAAGAACAAGTGGGACACAATCATGAAGTGGAACGACATTTATTGGATATTTCAAACTTTTTTAACACATCAAAAACTGAAAAATTGGGCGTGCAAAATTATTCAGCCCCTATACTTTCAGTGCAGCAAACTCTCTCCAGAAGTTCAGTGAGGATTTCTGAATGATCCAATGTTGACCTAAATGACTAATGATGATAAATACAATCCACCTGTGTGTAATCAAGTCTCCGTATAAATGCACCTGCACTGTGATAGTCTCAGAGGTCCGTTAAAAGCGCAGAGAGCATCATGAAGAACAAGGAACACACCAGGCAGGTCCGAGATACTGTTGTGAAGAAGTTTAAAGCCGGATTTGGATACAAAAAGATTTCCCAAGCTTTAAACATCCCAAGGAGCACTGTGCAAGCGATAATATTGAAATGGAAGGAGTATCAGACCACTGCAAATCTACCAAGACCTGGCCGTCCCTCTAAACTTTCAGCTCATACAAGGAGAAGACTGATCAGAGATGCAGCCAAGAGGCCCATGATCACTCTGGATGAACTGCAGAGATCTAAAGCTGAGGTGGGAGACTCTGTCCATAGGACAACAATCAGTCGTATATTGCACAAATCTGGCCTTTATGGAAGAGTGGCAAGAAGAAAGCAATTTCTTAAAGATATCCATAAAAAGTGTTGTTTAAAGTTTGCCACAAGCCACCTGGGAGACACACCCAACATGTGGAAGAAGGTGCTCTGGTCAGATGAAACCAAAATTGAACTTTTTGGCAACAATGCAAAACGTTATGTTTGGCGTAAAAGCAACACAGCTCATCACCCTGAACACCATCCCCACTTTCAAACATGGTGGTGGCAGCATCATGGTTTGGGCATGCTTTTCTTCAGCAGGGACAGGGAAGATGGTTAAAATTGATGGGAAGATGGATGGAGCCAAATACAGGACCATTCTGGAAGAAAACCTGATGGAGTCTGCAAAAGACCTGAGACTGGGACGGAGATTTGTCTTCCAACAAGACAATGATCCAAAACATAAAGCAAAATCTACAATGGAATGGTTCAAAAATAAACATATCCAGGTGTTAGAATGGCCAAGTCAAAGTCCAGACCTGAATCCAATCGAGAATCCGTGGAAAGAACTGAAAACTGCTGTTCACAAATGCTCTCCATCCAACCTCACTGAGCTCGAGCTGTTTTGCAAGGAGGAATGGGAAATAATTTCAGTCTCTCGATGTGCAAAACTGATAGAGACATACCCCAAGCGACTTACAGCTGTAATCGCAGCAAAAGGTGGCGCTACAAAGTATTAAATTAAGGGGGCTGAATAATTTTGCACGCCCAATTTTTCAGTTTTTGATTTGTTAAAAAAGTTTGAAATATCCAATAAATGTCGTTCCACTTCATGATTGTGTCCCACTTGTTGTTGATTCTTCACAAAAAAATACAGTTTTATATCTTTATGTTTGAAGCCTGAAATGTGGCAAAAGGTCGCAAACTTCAAGGGGGCCGAATACTATCGCAAGGCACTGTATTTCTGACACCCAGTCAGTGTCATAAAAATAGGCATACATACTTACAGTTAATGGCCTAAATACTAATTACTGTATGATGAAGAAGCCCAGAGAGGAAGCCCAGCACTGAGAGGAAGCCCAGCACTGAGAGGAAGCCCAGCACTGAGAGGAAGCCCAGCACTGAGAAGAAGCCCAGCACTGAGAGGAAGCCCAGCACTGAGAGGAAGCCCAGCCAGGCAGTTGAATCCGGCAGATCCTGGCTGGCTGGCAGTTCTGGCAGATCCTGGCTGACTGGCGGATCTGGAAGAGTCTGGTTGACTAGCGGATCTGGAAGACTCTGGTTGACTGGCAGATCTGGAAGAGTCTGGTTGACTAGCAGATCTGGAAGAGTCTGGTTGACTGGCAGATCTGGAAGAGTCTGGTTGACTGGCAGATCTGGAAGAGTTTGGTTGACTGGCAGATCTGGAAGAGTCTGGCTGACTGGCAGATCTGGAAGAGTCTGGCTGACTGGCAGATCTGGAAGAGTCTGGTTGACTGGCAGATCTGGAAGAGTCTGGCTGACTGGCAGATCTGGAAGAGTCTGGCTGATTGGCAGATCTGGAAGAGTCTGGCTAACTGGCAGATCTGGAAGAGTCTGGCTGACTGGCAGATCTGGAAGAGTCTGGTTGACTGGCAGATCTGGAAGAGTCTGGCTGACTGGCAGATCTGGAAGAGTCTGGTTGACTGGCAGCTCTGGAAGAGTCTGGCTGACTGGCAGATCTGGAAGAGTCTGGCTGACTGGCAGATCTGGAAGAGTCTGGCTAACTGGCAGATCTGGAAGAGTCTGGCTGACTGGCAGATCTGGAAGAGTCTGGCTGACTGGCAGATCTGGAAGAGTCTGGCTGACTGGCAGATCTGGAAGAGTCTGTCTGACTGGCAGATCTGGAAGAGTCTGGCTGACTGGCAGATCTGAAAGAGTCTGGCTGACTGGCAGATCAGGAAGAGTCTGGCTGACTGGCAGATCAGGAAGAGTCTGGCTGACTGGCAGACCTGGAAGATTCTGGCTGACTGGCAGATCTGGAAGAGTCTGGCTGACTGGCGGATCTTGGCAGACTGGCGGCTCTGGCTGCTTCATGCTGACTGGCGCCTCTTGTTGCTCCATGCAGATTGACAGCTCTGGCGGCTTCTTGCAGACTGACAGCTCTGACTGCTCAATGCAGACTAACAGCTCTGGCAGCTCCTTGCAGACTGGCAGCTCCTTGCAGACTGGCAGCTCCTTGCAGACTGGCAGCTCCTTGCAGACTGGCAGCTCCTGGCAGACTGGCAGCTCCATGCAGACTGGCAGCTCTGGCTGCTCCAAGGAGACTGACAGCTCTGGCTGCTCCATGCAGACTGGCAGCTCTAGCTGCTCCATGCAGACTGGCAGCTCTGGCTGCTCCATGCAGACTGGCAGCTCTGGCTGCTCCATGCAGACTGGCAGCTCTGGCTGCTCCATGCAGACTGGCAGCTCTGGCTGCTCCATGCAGACTGGCAGCTCTGGCTGCGCTAAACGGGCAGGAGACTCCGGCAACGCTGTAGAGGCGGAAGGCTCTGGCAGTGCTAAACAGGCGGGAGGCTCCGGCAGCGCAGGAGAGGAGGAAGGCTCCGGCAGCGCTAAACAGGCGGGAGACTCCAGCAGCGCTGTAGAGGAGGAAGGCTTCGACAGCGCTGAACAGGCGGGAGGCTCCGGCAGCGCAGGAGAGGCGAGGCGCACTGTAGGCCTGATGCGTGGTGCTGGCACTGGTGGTACTGGGCCGAGGACACGCACAGGAAGCCTGGTGCGGTGAGCTGCCACCGGAGGGCTGGTGTGTGGAGGTGGCACAGGATGGGCTCGACCGTGAAGGCGCACTGGAGATCTTGAGAGCAGTGTTGGCACAGGACGTGCAAGGCTAGGGATGTGCACAGGAGGCCTGGTGCGTGAGGCTGGCACCAACTTCACCAGCCGACTAACACGCACCTCAGGACGAGTATGGAGCGCTGACCCAGGTGCCATTAAATCCCTGACACGTTCCGTCGGGCGAATTCCATGCAAAAAGCACCAACACAGCAACTCCCTCATTTCTCTCTCCTCCAATTTCCCCATTAACTCCTTCACTGTCTCTGCTTCGCTCACCTCCAACACCGGTTCTGGTCTCCTCCTTGGCTCCTCACGATAAACAGGGAGAGTTGGCTCAGGTCTGACTCCTGACTGCCACACTCTCCCTGAGACCCCCCCAAGAAATTTTTGGGGCTGACTCTCGGGCTTCCATCCGCGTCGCCGCGCTGCCTCCTCATACCGGCGCCTCTCAGCTCTCTCCGCCTCCAGTTCTTCTTTGGGGCGGCGATATTCTCCAGGCTGACTCCAGGGTCCTTCTCCGAACAATTTCTCCTCCCAAGTCCAGAAGTCCTGTGATCGCTGTTGCTGCCTTTGTTGCTTTTTCTGTGGCTCCTGCCCGTTGACACGTTGCTTGGTCCATTTGTGGTGGGTGATTCTGTAACGGCTTTCTTCTACCTCTTTCTCTGACGAAGAGGTGGAATAAGAATCGGACCAAAATGCAACGTGGTTCGTTCGATACATCTTTAATATTGTCGAAACACGAACCATACAAAACAACAAACGTCGAAAAACCGAAACAGCCCTGACTGGTGCAACAAACACAGAGACTGGAACAATCACCCACAAACACACAGTGAAACCCAGGCTACCTAAATATGGTTCCCAATCAGAGACAACGATAATCACCTGACTCTGATTGAGAACCGCCTCAGGCAGCCATAGACTAATCTATACACCCCACACAACCCCAATACGAAACACACTACAAATAAACCCATGTCACACCCTGGCCTGACTCAATAAATGAATATAACATAATAAATATAGACCAGGGCGTGACACCTGCGCAATCCTGCATCCTGTTCTCAATCAAGCATTTAACTGCATGTATCTATTATTGGTTAACAGATTTGGATTATCACCCAAAGACAGCACCTCGAGTCAGAGAGGGATAAGGATGAGAAAAGCATGCATCAAAAATGAAGGATAACATGAGAGTTGCCTACCACTGAGGTGTTCATTGGTTGGGCATTGACCTTATTGTGCTCTGAAAGAAAGAGAGGGGCATCAATGACATTAATTACAGTAGCACAGTCCTGAATCTGTTCCAATAGTGCCCCTTAAACTTTGTCTCACTTCAAAAACACTTGTCATTTGTATTACATTTGTATTACTGTCTCCCTGGGGTTTCACATTGCTAAAAAAACACACCGGTCTCCTCAGTGCTGAATGATGCTGTACAAAATATGATCTATGATGAGTATTATCATAATCATGTGTGCAGGAGTCATTCAACTGTAACTCAACTTAGTCAAATATATACTATTGTTTAAAAATAATAGAATAAATACTTATTGTACTTTCTAAACCTCTTCCCTGCAATAAAGGCATGAGCAATCTTTCAGGTCTCTGGAACTGATGGAGGACAAACAGCAAGCTTACATTTCATGATATGTTGTATAGAAAAAGACAGCTAAATAGATTATTACTAGACTAATCAAAACTGGTCTCAAAGCATTTCATATTATTCTGTATGTAATCCGAGACAATCCATTTTGTATGATATGTTACGTTTCGTATGGTATGTGTTCATTTGTGGATGTCCATCACCCATTTTGTATTATACATTATGAATTACAATTTGTATTATATTTTAAGAATTTGCAAAACATCTAATATGCTACAAATTCTACCTAGGTGCCTTGCATTAGCTAAATGGCGAACGTTGGTTAGGGTTAGGGGTTAGGGTTTAGTTTAGGAGTTTGGTTAATGGGTTAAGGTTAGGGAAAGGTTTAGCTAAAATGATTAAGGTTAGTGTTAGGGGAAGGGTTTGCTAACATGCTAAGTAGTTGCAAAGTAGCTAAAAAGTAGTAAGTAGTTGAAAAGTTACTAATTAGCTAAAGTTGTCCGTGATGTGATATGTACTCACAACCTTTGGGTTGTGAGTACAACCCCGACCAACCACCCTACTTTTGCTTTTACCTTAAGTAACCATCTGTCTTATGTAAACATACCAAAAGTAAGATGTCATACTAATTTGACTGTCCCAGATGTATATTTACGTTGGTTCATACAGTCTATGAGACCAGGCTGGATCATTTGTTATATGCTGCTGTCACAAATGGATAGGCTACTAGTATACCCTTTTCAAATGATGTTTTTCTAAATATTGCATGTGAAAATGAAATCAAAATATTTTTTTATTTCTATTTAATATAATTTGTTTGGATTAATAATTAAGAGATGGATCTGAGAGCGGCCTGACCTATGGTGGTTGTCGTCTACGTCCCTTTTAGCTCCCAGGGTTGTGTTGCGTACAGGAACAGAAGGGTTGTCTGGAGACTGAGACTTGTCATTCCTGACAGCAGGCTCAGAATTTGGAACGGCAGAGGGTTGCTGAGTGTTTGAAGACGCATTAAATAGCTGGTATACCAGAAAGACAGCCTGAACTGTAGTGTATGAAAAACAAGCCGTCATAGATTAGGTCATCTTCATCAACAGCATGTTTCAATTACAATAACATTTGCTCAGCAAATAAAGCAAGTTCAAATCTAGCAAGACTCAATTCGAAAATCTGATTGGTGCACATGAAACACAAACAAGATGATACTTAATTACATAACACTGTTGTGTTTACTTGTGGTGGTAGTGGTAGTATGTGTTGTGATTGGTTGATTGAAATTAGGAATGTTGATTGGCTGAACAGTAAAACATGTATTTTACTTTTCTAATTACATTGTTAACCAGTTTACAAATAGCAATAAGGCACCTCGTGGGTTTGTGGTATATGACCAATATAGCATGGCTACGGTCTGTGTTTAGGCAGTTTCCGTTGCGTCGTACATAAGAATAGCCCTTAGCAGTAGTATGTTGGCAATATACTACACCCCCTCATGCCTTATTCCTTAATTGATATGAACAGGCATCTGTAGGTCTCCCATTGCACACCAGTACCAGTCAGTGTTTTTCATCTTTAGTCCACTTAATAAGGGTCAACATCAAAACATAACCGCTGGATTGACCATTGATTGGCTGTAATGTTAATGATGTGCCATTCAAAGTCAACTGTTGTTGGTCCATGTAAAGTTCTGTATTATCTACACACAAAGTAAACAACACTGAGAGATATTAAGATCTGGACAATGTATGGTCTAGCTTATTCATCAAACAGATGAACATGATTTGGAAATATCCACCATAAAAGTATCGTCGTCGAAATATGTACAATGGGGCAACATTAGGCTGGATACTCAACAACAGGATAGTCAAGGGAAAAAGAAGAACAGATGCAAACAGTGTCTGCATCTTACCTGGAGTGAATGATAAGGACATTTGTATCCTGTAAACTGTCATGTTATCAGCCACATCACAACAGTAATACCCATAGTCCCCTGGCTCCCGGTCAGTCATGGTCACAGTGAAGGTTCCCTGATTGATATCATCAGTGATTCTGGTCTTATCCCTGCTCTTAGGATGGTTAGTGAGGACTACATAACAGCATCTGTTCCAATGATATCCTTTACACCAGTATTTCACATGGTTTCTATAGCTCTATAGCGCTGTAATGGATCATCCTGTCTTCACAAGCACCACTCACATCATGACTTCCTGCAGACAACAAAACATGACACCCATTAAGTTGTAATTAAAGCAACTCAACAATGTAAAGACATTTTACCAACAATATAAATATATATATATATACATTTTTTAAGTTTAAGAGAGTTATTTATTAAAGAAACAAAGTAAAATTGTTTCTGATTTCAATAAAATATTGATGTATTTTTTCACGACAGAAGCAATGTGTTTTCGCCAGTGTTCATTCCCCACCCAAAACTGTGATATAGTTGAGATCTTAAAACTACATAGAAATGCATTGAATAAAGAAGAGAGAATCAAAACACTACGACTTCTTAATGATATAAACAGTTTAACTTGAGAGTCTGGAGAAGATGATAAGTAGGAGGGAGAGGGATGTATAAGAACCATTTGTGGGTTTGGAGTCTGTATGTCTTGTGGTACTTATGAATCACATGACTCTGTTTCGTAATCTTCATAGACATCACTGATTATCTGTTATTCTCTTCCTGCTTTTGTTTGGGTGATAATTCCCCCCTCAGTGGCAGATAGCAACAATTGCATTCAATAGGCTCGTTTTGACATAAGGCTCTTACTCAATATTCTTTAATAAAAATAAAACATTCATGTTTATTCTGTTTTTATTGAAGAAACACACGTTAGTTAAAAGTCCACATGGACATAATTGTGACAGTTTAATACAAGACGTTCAGTCTATAATATATACAGGTTAGAGAGTGAACGTTAATTATAATAAGGGTTAAATGGAGAAAATCGGACATCTCTGAAATGAAGTTGGATGGCCCGCTCTTGAGCTAAATATATTTGACCTAAACCCTAGAAAGAAAACAAGTGACCCTCCCCTCTACCCAAAATAAATAATTAAAACAAAGTGGACAGCATTATCCTCACCTCCTGTACAGACCAGAGCCTTAAATATTGAATATTTCTCCAATGCCAAATCAGTTTGTCCTGTTTGCAACGAAACTGTCGCTGTTTGCAAATAATTAAATCAGGAATCTGAGCATTGTACTTTCAAAAGTTTGGCCTACCTTTCCACTTAAGACAGTCAGCCTACACTCTTAGAAAAAGATGTGCCATCTCAAACCTAAAAGGGTTATTCGGCTGTCCCCTTACATACATTTTGATTCTTCCTTTAAAAAGAAAAAGTGAACAATACAAAATAATAAGGAGAAAGGTTTGGGGCAGGGGGTGACAAATAAAATAACATTATGTTTTACTGTCAATCTGGACACTTTTCTTCTGATGCCTTAGTACACTGAGATCCTCCAGTATTTTCCCCCATAAAGCTGGTCTGGTTCTTTGGGACCAAGGATTTAATTCAGTCACTGCTCTGCTGCTACTCCCTGCTGGAGAGAAAGTGAACCTTCAGTCACTCACCTAAAACCATCATTTGTGTGCAGCGTGGTTTCCCACTGGATTCACGATCATAGCAACATGTTGTCAGACGAAGTTAAAGGATGACAGCAAATGAAAAGGAAAACATGCTGCATGACTGAAGAGTAATGTTATGTTTATGCTTTACACAGACCTATCTCTGGTGTTGTAGACTGTGCTGTAGATCACATCATCTGGTTCTGCTGCCTGTAAGAGAGGAGGAACACACACACACACACACACACACACACAGTTATAATGGTGATATACAGCGCCTTCTGTATTGATGCAGTACACAGTAGACACATACAGGCACAAATAAGTTAGTCAAATCATCAACGCAGTAGAGCAGCTTTTTATGTAGGCCTACATTTGGTTGGGTCTTGTTCTTGGTGACCACAGTGCTGTATGTCACTGCATCATCAGGTAATGGAACCTTCTCATAGACAGACACACAGAGTTATTCAGAAAACACCAAACACATAATAATTGCTAGTCAGCCCAATCTTTGCATTTTCTTAATCTTTTAACTGGTGTTATTTGCCATGCTTAAACAGTCACAGTACATAACGTAGTTCATGATAACTATTAGCATAGCTGTGGCTAGAACACTGCTAAACATGGAACATAACATCAGTAAATTCTGTACATTTGGTTGGACCTTGTTCTTGGTGACCACGGTGCTGTATGTCACTGCATCATCAGGTAATGGGTCCTGTTACACAAGGAGTTATTCAGAAAACATATACATCCATTTTACATTCTACTGTCATGACTTTGGCCTCTTTGAGAATAGCAACCCCATCCCCCTCTCCCTGCCCCCCCTCCTCCTCCCCTTGCCTCCTTCAACTAGGCTGCTGTGGTCATAGGTCATAAATTCCTGAGAAGACCTCATGGACACACAGTTATAGAGAGTAGTTTTTCATGGAGACAAAGAAAATCCTTCTACCTCACAGAACTTGAGGTATGAACAAATTTCATATTCCGGAGAAAGTGTAAAAGATCGGTGAAGAATCCAGCTACGAACTGGTCCATTTGTCACAACTTGGGAAGCTCAAGAGAGACGGTGTGGCTACCATAACGCTGTCTATATACAGTGCCTTGCGAAAGTATTCGCCCCCCTTGAACTTTGCAACATTTTGCCACATTTCAGGCTTCAAACATAAAGATATAAAACTGTATTTGTTTGTGAAGAATCAACAACAAGTGGGACACAATCATGAAGTGGAACGACATTTATTGGATATTTCAAACTTTTTTAACAAATCAAAAACTGAAAAATTGGGCGTGCAAAATTATTGTGTGTTAACGACAACCACCGAAACATCCATTCTATAACGAATGTCACTCTGAACAATCCCCTCTAACCGAAACCGAGAGAGAGAGAGAGGGAGAGAGACAGACAATTCTACAAAAGAAATGAACTTTTCACCAGCGATCTAGACGACACACTGAGCGTAAATATATATATTGATTGCAATTGTTCCCGACTGAGTCAGCGTTCATGTGTAAGGATTAGCATTTCAATTGTTATAATTATTAACTCTGTAGTGACTTCTTAGTCGACCCCCACTACCCTTTTGTCAAACAAGCCGCCATGCCCGTTCAGCCCACTAGTGTACATTCTATATTTTTCATGTAACCATATTTACTGTTTGTTTATGCATTTCTGTGAATTACTTAGTAATAAATAAATGATTTAAGACAATTGATGTATGGATGACTCATAGTGAGGACTGGGTTTGTGCAGATAACCAACAATTTACGACGTTTGGAATGAGACAAACGTGAGGTAAAGTAAATAATTCATTCATTCAAAGACTAATTGATCAGATAAAATATCTGAAAAGTTATTTTAGGAATTGATAACTTTGTAATCTGAATATTTTTCCTTGGTGCCCCGATGTCATAGTTAATTACTTACGTGATTAATCAGTTGATCGCATAGTAACTAATTACAGAGAATCTTTGATAAAAACTATCAGTCTTCAGTTAATGATAGTAAAGACATGACACTACAATACATTACAGCTAACCAATAAGTTCTGCTTTTCAAGACAGAAAAACTCTACAAGACCAGCAGTGATTGTGTGTTAATTTAGTTTTAAATGTACCCTTTGTGCTGTCCTGTGCTGCTTAGGAATCACAGTGCTGTATATAAAAATACGAGATTGAGTTGATTTAAAATGTTAGGTATGACTAACAATCAACCAAAGAGAACCCTACAATATCAAGAAGAGAAAGTCCCAGATGAGTGAGAGGGAGGCCTCAGACTGGCCTCTGCCAGGGGCCTCCAAATCACTAAGTCCACCCCTGCAGATGCGTGAGAAGATAACATGAGCATAGTTGACCTTTTTTGCTGTCCTGTGCTGCTTAGGGATCACAGTGCTGTACAAGTCACCGTGGCTCTCAGGGTTCAGGAACTGTTTGATGGAGGACAGAGAGTAACATGATCACATCATCTCAGAGAGAGACTGACACTGTGGACTTTCACTTTAAGTTGGTTTGGGTTGAGTTTGAAGTGAGGGGCTGAAGTTTGGTTGCAGATGGTTTAGGTTGGTTTGGAGGGGGTTAGGTTGGTATGAGGGGGGTTGAGTTGGGTTGCAGAAGGTTTAGGTTATGTTGGAGGAGATTCGATCAAAAGGGTTATGTATAACCTGTTGTATTGATCCTCTGATGTGACTCACAGTGCTGTAGGTAATGTTCTGCTTAATATCAAAACATGTTTTTTTTTACAATAAGCCATAGAAGAATGTTGTACCTCATGTATACTGACATGAATTAGATATTTTTTTGCAGTTTAATTTTTCCCCAGTAGTTAAGGACGCACACTTAGCGCAGAACTTTTATTTTTTTATTTAGTCATCTTTAAACTGTTTATTTTAATATTCACGTACTGTAAGAGATCAGGTTATAAAGTGTTAGTTATGACTAACTACTTACTAAAGAGAGCCCTAGAATATCAAGAAGTGAAAGGAACAGATGTGTGAGAAGATAACATGATCATAGCTTACTACTGTGGTGTTTGGTGGTTGGCCCTTTGCTTTCTTGTCCTCTGAAATATAGAAAAGAGGATGTTGGTACTAATGATCTTTCATGTCAAACCTTTCATTTGTAGAAGCAAGAACTCTACTGTATTTATAATATTCTGCAAATGACATTAGTCATAAATATCATTTAAAGAAATACTTACTATGTTTTCTCATCATCTTCAATGTGACCAATGTAACAACTATCAACACCACCAACAGGCTCAGAGGAATGAACAGGACTTCCAGCAAACTGGAATATAAAATACAATCAAATTGAATATATAAATCATTTCAGGCGTGGGAAAGTGGTAAATGCTTAAGCAAGAACATTTAAGGAAGATGTTTAATTTTGTATAAATTTTTCTTTATCTGAAAATGAAACAGACAGATAGTTTTGTAATGTGGGGAACTACAGTTATTATTGTTAACCCAGACACTGGTCTCTGGTTTGATCAGCCTTGCTAGTCACAGGTGTCTCCACCAAGGTTATTATAGTTTTGTGTTTTGATTTTAGTTTTTATTTCTATCTGTTTTAATATTTTTATTTGAAATTCAGTTTAGTTTCAGTTAGTTTTCAGATCTGATTTACTAGTTTTATTTAGTTTAAGGTTAACTTTAACATTTATTTTTTACATTACTTAGATTCAGTTGTAGCCAACGCATGGGAGGTTAGGAGTCGTTTATGTGTTTATGGGATGTCACTTCTTGCAACTGTGGGACAGTAACGCATGAGGTGATGGGTAAGGTCGTAGGTTAGCTTGGGTTTAAAGGTAGACTCAGTGAGATTACATAGATGCACAAAGTAAACAGTAGTAGTGTGTCAATAGCAGCAACAACCAGGAACATTGTAGCGAGAGGCTAAACTTCTCAGTAGTTTTGGTCAGTAGCTATGATGTTGTAGTAGTGTGAAGAGCACCCTTGCACATGGGCAGATACTCTGTGTGATTGCCAGAGCTTGCAACACCTTGAAAGTTATTTTACATATCAGTTAACCACATCTTGACTGCATTCCCCTGCTCAGACATTGCATGTATCAAATCAAATCCATGTTTATTTGTCACGTGCGCCAAATACAACAGGTGTAGGTAGACCTTACAGTGAAATGCTTACTTACAGGCTCTATCCACCAATAGTTTCATGACACGTCATCGACTGTGCAGTCAGTCACCAGACTGTTTTGCCATATGATGTGGTCAGGTGATATAACATGTATGTAAAATACCTATCCAGGTGTTGTAAGATCTGGCGTCAGCAACGTCTGAGCAGGGGAATATGACGGACATGTTATAGCGATCTGGTGTCTGACTGCACAGTCGATGACGTTGCACGCTACAATTGGTTGATGCATGTAATATCTGAGCAGGGGAATGCGACCAATATCAGCAGTGCTGCTGGTGGCAACAACATCTTGCTGAGTATACCTTTAAAGGAAAGTCAGTCTCAATGTGACCCGTCAGATTCAGAAGCTTTAAATCAACATTGAAAATCCCATTTAATTTTTGCCCAAAAACTAAAACTGAACATGATCGTAATTATTTATGTTATATTTTAGTTCGCTTTGGAGTTAAAGAAAATTATTTCAGTATAGTTTTAGTTTTTTAAGCAGGTGTGTTAATTATTTTATTTCAGAAGTTCACTAAATAGTTTCTTCATTATTCGTTTGTATTTACTATAATAACCTTATCCCCAACACCCTTACACTATCAACAACTATTTGGATGACTGTAAAAGTGTTGGAAATAGTGAAGAATGAATACTGACCTCTGGTGCTTCTCATCTGTGTTCTCGTTAGTTACAACATTGTCCCTGTTCGTAACAGAAGGGGAAACTGTGGGCGGAGTGTTAGACTTAGCACTGGTTAGTGACGCTTGGTGAGTGGATGAAGCTTGTGTTGCTGTGAGAGGCAGACATGATAAATAAGCTCCAAACTGACTGGTATATCATTAATATTCAAATGAATAAAATCGGGGAATTGTGATGTTGATTGAAATTAATCACTGTCAGGCTTCCTTCGCTAATGTGTGACATGCATTTGAATCTAATTCAATGAATCCATTCCCTTAATGATATTTAACATGAATGACCGGATAAACTCAAGAGAATGTGTTGTCCAGAGATTTCCACTTTGTTTCAGAAAAGGCCTTTCAATGTTCCTTAATCTCTAACAACACTGGATGAATAAAAAGAGAATCAGACTTGGTTATATGGGATTGCTCTGTACTTACTTGTGGTCGTGCTCTGCGTTGTGGTTGGTTGATTGACAGTGATATGAACAGGCATCTGTTGTTCTCCCTTTTTGCACCAGTACCAGCCAGTGTTCTCCATCATCAATCCACTTATAGTCACCATTAAGACATAACCGTTGGTGGTTCGGCTCTGCTCCTGCACTAACTTCACACATGTTCCATCTAAAGCCCCAGAAAGTCCCACAGCCACACAAGAGCCTCCCATCCTGCACCACCTCCCACTGCTTCCTTGTGAACTATAGTAACAGAGCACAGTGACACTCCCTCCTACAACTCCAGTCATCTGTTGTTGGTCCACGTAGAGTTCTGGAGAACCTGATCAAAATGACAGAGGCTGTGATCGGAGTCTGACAAAGAATACACCAATATATATATATTGGAGACTATCTAGTCATTCTTGAAATTCATATGACACTGAGAAAGTGTAGGTTGAAACACTGGTTCAGTCACTGATAGTATGTACAATAGACAGACTATAGCATACAGAACAAACAGTGTGTTTGATGATGATACGGAAACATGTGATTCCATCAAACACACTGTCTGTCCTGACCCAGGAGGTGCGCAGAGGTGTAATATACCAATATAATATCCTCTATGGATTTCATTTGGTGAAAATATGCATGACTGCTTTGTAGAGGGAAAAGTAACACACTCATCAACAGGACTGTTATGAAATATTAACATGTGAGACATTACTGAGCACTACTATTAATTCTGCATTAATGGACACAGCAGTGTTTGGATCTTACCTGGAGTAACAGATATCTGCAGTCTAACCCCATCATCTACATTGATATTCCTCTCCACAATACACCAGTAATAATCAGAATCACTAGGACTAAGACTTGTCATGGTCACAGTGAAGACTCGCTGGTTGATGTCATCAGAGACTGAGGTCTTTCCACTGGTCTTAGGACGGTCAGTGCGTACTACAGTAGAGCAACCTAACCAATTATATCCCCTACACCAGTATTTCACATTGTTTCTATATCTCTGATTATAGAGACATGGGATGGTGATGGAGCCTCCTTGCTTTACAGACACATGACTCACTGTGGACACACTCTGTGTATCTGTAGACACAACAACAGAGAACACATTTAGATTATTTTATTTTACCCAGCTGCTCATAAGTCCCATCAGATGATCAGCTAAACAACTTGATCTACTGTAATGATTGAATTTGAGACTTCTGTAAAAAAAATGGCAAACTGTGGTCACACCATGTGTTTGTAACACCAGCCAGTAACTGAGACATGCAACTGCTGATGTTGACACACCCATGTCCATCCATTAGAACAGAGGCAACACTTGAACAATTCAAGTCATATTTAGCTTTGACATGGAAATTACTACACCACTAAACTATGGAGACAATCTCTACTTAATCAACTAAAATATCTATTTAAAAAAAAAGATTCAAGTTTAGGAATATTTAGAATATACAGTTGAAGTCAGAGGTTTACATACACCTTAGCCAAATTCATTTAAACTCAGTTTTTCACAATTCCTGGCATTTAATCCTTGTAAAAATTCCCTGTTTTAGGTCAGTTAGGATCACCACTGTATTTTAAGAATGTGAAATGTCAGAATAATAGCAGAATTAATTTTTTATTTAATTTATCACAGTCCCAGTGGGTCAGAAGTTTACATACACTCAATTAGTATTTGGTAGCATTGCCTTTAAATTGTTTAACTTGGGTCAAACGTTTCCGGTAGTCTTCCACAAGCTTCCCACAATAAGTTGGGTGAATTCCTCCTCAGAGCTGGTATAACTGAGTCAGGTTTGAAGGCCTCCTTGCTCGCACACGCTTTTTCTGTTCTGCCCACACATTTTCTATAGGATTGAGGTTAGGGCTTTGTGATGGCCACTCCAATACCTTGACTCTGTTGTCCTTAAGCCATTTTGCCACAACTTTGGAAGTATGCTTGGGGTCATTGTCCATTTGGAAGACCCATCTGCGACCAAGCTTTAACTTCCTGACTGATGTCTTGAGATTTTGCTTCAATATCTCCACATAATTTTCCTTCCTCATGAAGCCATCTATTTTGTGAAGGTCACCAGTCCCTCCTGCAGCAAAGCACCCCCACAACATGATGCTGCCACCCCCGGGCTTCAGGGTTGGGATGGTATTCTTTGGCTTGCAAGCCTCCCCCTTTTTCCTCCAAACATAACGATGGTCATTATGGCCAAACAGTTCTATTTTTGTTTCATCAGACCAGAGGACATTTCTCCAAAAAGTACGATCTTTGTGCCCATGTGCAGTTGCAAACCGTAGTCTGGCTTTTTTATGGCACTTTTGGAGCAGTGGATTCTTCCTTGCCGAGCGTCCATTCAGGTTATGTTTATAGTGGACTCGTTTTATTGTGGATATAGATATTTTCCTAACCGACTAGATATTTGTGGAGTGGTTGAAAAACAAGTTTTAATGACTCCAACCTAAGTGTATGTAAACATCTGACTTCAACTGTGGTAAACCAATTGACTGGATTGTTCTTGACATCTACTGTAGTACATTGAACCCAGAAAAAAACAATTCTGCAAAATATGTAACTTGCACATTTGTTTTAATTGATAGACACCGTCACATTTTCTCTTCTATTTAGTAATATGTTACTTCTCTTTTACTTGAAGTCTCATTTACATGTGCTACGCAACAACTAGAAATATAGAACTGTTGAAAAGTACAACTGTTTCACAAGATAAATTATTAAATACAGCATGTTACTATCACCTGACCACAAAATGCTGAAATCCATAATGTGACCACAATGTCTATGGGCAAAGTAGACAGAACATTACAAGTGTTATGACTTTCAGCATGTTTTCACTGATTGACTTGGAGGAACTAAGCCTAATAATATCAAACAACTAAAGGTCTTCGCTCACTTACCTGAGACTCCAGTGAGGAAGAAAAGGATGCGCAGGACAAGGAGGAGATGTGGAGCCATGAATGGATGAGAGAGAACGTCTCTGGTAGTATTTATGTTTGTGTGGGAGTACTGGTGTGTCCGCAATCAAGGCACCCAGTCAACTGACTACTTCCTGATTCACATAGTGATGTCTATCTTCAACTCTCTTCCTGCTTTAACAACCTAGTTCAACCATTGCCCTGTTCCAGACCTTGTGTGTTCAATGATGTTGAACTGTTGAAAACCTGACCAAGGCTGATATGGTCAAAATGTGTCATATGTGTCAAATGTGTCAATACATATGCTTGTTTATATGATGATTATTTATGGAATATTCACCATCCTTAATACACTGATAACCACTTTACACCCTGGCTATAGTCATCGAAAGAGTTACAATGGTACAGATAAAGTACGTGTAAAATGTACCTTGGCTGGTTGGAACGGTGTAACGGTTCTCGTCTGTCGAAGGAGAAGCGGACCAAAATGCAGCGTGGTGGTTATTCATGTTCCTTAATGAAATGAACGAGACATGAAATAACTAACAATACAAAAACAACAAACAGAACGTGAAAACCTGTAGAGCCTATCTGGTGACAACAAACAGAGACAGGAACAATCACCCACAAACACACAGTGAAACCCAGGCTACCGAAATATGGTTCCCAATCAGAGACAATGACTAACACCTGCCTCTGATTGAGAACCATATCAGGCCAGACATAGAAATAGACAAACAAGACATCCAACATAGAATGCCCACTCAGATCACACCCTGACCAACCAAAACATAGAAGCATACAATGTAAACTATGGTCAGGGTGTGACAGTACCCCCACCCCCCCCCCCAAGGTGCGGACTCTGCCCGCAAAACCTGAACCTATCGGGGAGGGTCTGGGTGGGCATCTGTCCGCGGTGGCGGCTCTGGTGCTGGACGTGGCCCCCACTTCACCGTAGTCTTAGTCCCCCACCTTGTCCAATTCCGTGACCTTCTAGCCACGGCAACCCTACTTAATAACACTGGACTGAGGGGCAGCGCCGGACAGGCGGGAGACTCTGGCAGCAGCGCCAGACAGGCGGGAGACTCCGGCAGCAGCGCCGGACAGGCGGGAGACTCCGGCAGCAGCGCCGGACAGGCGGGAGACTCCGGCAGCAGCGCCGGACAGGCGGGAGACTCCGGCAGCAGCGCCGGACAGGCGGGAGACTCCGGCAGCACAGGAGAGGAGGAAGGCTCTGGCAGATCCTGGCTGACTGGCAGATCTGGAAGAGTCTGGCTGACTGGCGGATCTGGAAGAGTCTGGCTGACTGGCAGATCCTGGCTACTGGTAGATCTGGAAGAGTCTGGCTGGCTGGCAGATCTGGAAGAGTCTGGCAGATCTGGAAGAGTCTGGCTGACTGGCGGATCCTGGCTGACTGGCAGGTCTGGAAGAGTCTGGCTGACTGGCAGATCTGGAAGAGTCTGGCTGACTGGCAGATCCTGGCAGATCTGGAAGAGTCTGGCTGACTGGCGGATCTGGAAGAGTCTGGCTGACTGGCAGATCTGGATGAGTCTGGCAGACTGGTGGATCTGGAAGAGTCTGGCAGACTGGCGGATCTGGAAGAGTCTGGCAGACTGGCGGATCCTGGCAGACTGACGGCTCTGGCTGCTCCATGCTGACTGGCAGCTCTGGCTGCTCCATGCTGACTGGCGGCTCCATGCTGACTGCCGGCTCTGGCTGCTCCATGCTGACTGGCGGCTCTGGCTGCTCCATGCTGACTGGCAGCTCTGGCTGCTCCATGGTGACTGGCAGCTCTGGATGCTCCATGCAGGCTGGCAGCTCCTTGCAGACTGGCAGCTCCTGGCAGCTCCTTGCAGCTCTGGCAGCTCCTTGCAGCTCTGGCAGCTCCTTGCAGCTCTGTCTACTCCATGCAGACTGGCAGCTCTGGCTGCTCCATGCAGACTGGCAGCTCTGGCTGCGCTAAACAGGCAGGAGACTCCGGCAACGCTGTAGAGGCGGAAGGCTTTGGCAGCGCTAAACAGGCGGGAGACTCCAGCAGCGCAGGAGAGGAGGAAGGCTCTGGCAGCGCTGGAGAGGCGAGGCGCACTGTATGCCTGATGCGTGGTGCTGGCACTGGTGGTACTTAGCCGAGGACACGCACAGGAAGCCTGGTGTGGGGAGCTGCCACCGAAGGGCTGGTGTGTGGAGGTGGCACAGGATGGGCTAGACCGTGAAGGCGCACTGGAGATCTTGAGAGCAGTGCTGGCACAGGACGTGCAAGGCTAGGGAGGTGCACAGGAGGCCTGGTGCGTGAGGCTGGCACCAACTTCACCAGCCAACTAACACGCACCTCAGGACGAGTATGGAGCGCTGACCCAGGTGCCATCAAATCCCCGACACGCTCCGTCGGGCGAATTCCATGCTTAAAGCACCAACACAGCAATTCCCTCATTTCTCTCTCCTCCAATTTCCCCATTAACTCCTTCACAGTCTCTGTTTCGCTCACCTCCAACACCGGCTCCGGTTCTGGTCTCCTCCTTGGCTCCTCACGATAAACAGGGAGAGTTGGCTCAGGTCTGACTCCTGACTCTGCCACACTCTCCCTGAGCCCACCCCCCCCAAGAAATTTTTGGGGCTGACTCTCAGGCTTCTATCCGCGTCACCGTGCTGCCTCCTCATACCGGCGCCTCTCCGCTTTCAACGCCTCCAGTTCTTCTTTGGGGCGGCGATATTCTCCAGGCTGAGCCCAGGGTCCTTCTCCGTCTAATTCGTCCTCCCATGTCCATTCCTCTCTTTGTTGCTCCTGCTGTTGCTGTTGCCTGTTACCACGCCACTTGGTCCTGTTGTGGTGGGTGATTCTGTAACGGTTCTTGTCTGTCGAAGGAGAAGCGGACCAAAATGCAGCATGGTGCTTATTCATGTTCTGTAATGAAATGAACTAGACATGAAATAACTAACAATACAAAAACGGAACATGAAAACCTATACAGCCTATCTTAAAAAATAATAATAATAAAAAATAATTTATTACCTTCAATACCATTCATTCTTTACAACTCATAATTTTCATACATACTCCAATAATGGTATTTTAATTTAACTAAACAAAAACCCCAAACAAAACCTCAGGGGAGCATCTTCCCTCCCCGTCACCCTACAAACGACCTTTCCCTATCTTCCCGTCCCTAATCTATCCCCTTACAAATCTAAATGACACCCAGCCCTAAACCCCCCTTCCACCGCTCCCGAGCAGCATGCTGCCCCCACTTCCTCTCCTCCCTCTTCATCCTCCCCCTCAAATCTCCTTCCACCCTCCTCACTATCCCTTCCACCCCCCAATCTCTCCCGGTCTTCACCATGTTCTGCCTGGCTTCCCACAGCCCCCGTTTAAAGAGACTCATGAGAAGCCAGAGCAGAAACCTGTCCCTATCCGTCCCTCTCGCTCTCCCTACACCTCTCTCTAACCTGGCCCACGTCAATACAAAATTCCACCTTACCAAACCTAACAACACCCGTGCCCTAGCCCATACTACTCCGGCAAAGGCACAGTCCCAAAAGACATGGCGCACAGTCTCCTCCCTGCCACAAGAGGATCTTGGACAGGTGGGGGATTGCACCAAACTATACCGGTACATGATGGAACGTACTGGCAAGCACTTATGGAGGCTCAACCAATTCAGGTCCTTGAGCCTGTTGTCCAGACCCTGCGCCTGCACTCCCTCTCAGACCATTTCTGAGATGCCCACTACAGGCTCCAGACTCCCTGCCTTTCTGGCCTCCTCGTACAGGTGCCTGTGATCTAAACCTACTCGGGCAACTTCAACCTCAGGGTGCGCACGCAGCCACTTGTCCGCATGACCAAAGTGCCACGGCAGTTGTTCCGCCCGAGGACCCGTGTTAGACCACACCATTACGCTTTTCGCCTGATACGAGACGAACACCCGCAGGAGGTAACCGGATGGGTGTATCACTGGATGAGCAAGCTCCGTTAACAAGAAAGAAACAAAAATTGCATCCAGCTTGAGGGGGAAATGTGGTACCCCCCTACCTCCCTCCCCGATGGGACAGAGCATGCGTGCCCTGGCGACCCACTCGCACCTGCCACTCCACATGAACTGAAACACAAGCCTCACTAGACGCCTCCTCAGACAAGCCGGCAATGGGTAGATGTACGCTAAATACAAAAGAGATGGCAACACATCCACCTTTAGGACCAGGACTTTGCCCATAAAAGACAAATACCTAGCCTTCCACATTGCTAGCTTCCTCTGTACCACTGCGATACGCATGTTCCAGTTTAGCGTCGCTGAGCCAGAGGTCTCAAAATGGACCCCGAGAATCCTCAGGGCCCCCTCACAGAGAGATAACCCCCCGGGCACATCCGTTCTACCGCGCCATCTTCCAAAAAACTTGACGGAAGACTTTGCATGGTTCAGAACCGCTCCCGACGCTCGGGTGAAATCCCCAAAGATGGCAAGGGACCTTGTCAGGCACGAGTCCTTGCATAGCAGCAAGGAAGTGTCGTCGGCGTACTGCGTCATCTTAACACGCAGCCCACCACTTCCAGGGATCAACAAGCCTTCCACCCCTGTGTCTGCCCTAATGGCAGCACCCAGAGGCTCCATGTACAGAACGAAGAGGAGAGCCAAGAGTGGGCACCCCTGAATGACCCCAGACGAGAGGTCAAAAACATCACCCAAGTGACTATTTACACTAACTCGGCACCCCGCTCCGACATATGATGTACGAATCCATCCTATGAACTTCTCCCCAAATCCTAATCGACCTAACACTCTTAATAAATAGGAGCTATTCACGCGATCAAAGGCTTTCGCCTGATCTAGCGCTGCTACCATTAAAGGCAGTCCTCTATCTTCAACCCAAGCGATGGAGTCCCTGATTAACTGTAGGTTCCATCTAATAGAGTGGCCCTCTACCCCACACGTTTGATCCTCATGGACGACGTAGGGAAGGGCTGTGCGCAACCAGTCTGCTAAAACCTTTGCAAGTAGCTTGTAATCTACACACAGCATGGTCAACGGCCGCCAGCTGCCAAGGTCTGTTACTTCCCCCTTCTTATATAAAAGTGACAGCACACCAACAGCCATTGATCCCCCTGGGACCCCCGTCTCAAGGATGGCCTTCAAGACTTCGAGTACCACTGGTCCAAGTATACCCCAAAACTTGAGATAAAACTCAGCCGTCAGCCCATCCATCCCAGGCACCTTCCCTTTTCCCATCCTCCTAAGAGCGCTCTCAACCTCTTCTAGTGAGATCTGGGCCTCCATCACTTCTCTAATGTCCTCCGGCAACCGCCTGGACAAGTGTTCTAACAACACATTTCCCTGCTCTACATCTATTTCCCTTTCCTTAAATAAACCTTGGAAATGATCAGTTGTCACCCTGACCATGTCCTCTGGTTCTCTAACTATACTACCATTTTCTTCCCTAACGCCATGCATTACCTTCCTACTCTGTCTGGCCCTAACCAACTTAAAGAACATAGCAGAACAAGTCTCATTGTGTTCTAGAAAGCCACTATGCGCACGCTCCAGGAAAGCTCGAGCCTTCCGCTCCTGCAACTCCCTGAGCTGCGCCTTTAGGGTTGCGGATCCCTCCCAGTCAAACGACCCGCCGAGGTTGCCTGCCTCGTACTCGAGTTCAATTAACCTTTGGATACGATCCACCTCCCTCCTCTCCTCCCTTTTTTTCCTCTTGCAATACCCTATTATAAAAGCCCTAATCCTCACCTTAACTAATTTCCACCACTCTAACACAGCCTCGCACATGGACCGGAGGCCTTCAAGCCTCCAAAAGAAACCAAAAAACCCGTCAACAAAAACCTGCTCCTCCAGCACATCCTGATCTAACTTCCAGTACCCCCTACAAAAGAGGCAGACTGGCGACCCCACCTGCAGGAGCACCCCGTCGTGATCCGAAAAGAAAACAGGCAACAGCCGCCCAGACAACTTACCCAAAGACCTGGGTACAAAAATATAGTCAAGCCTCCGCGCAACCCCCCTGGAGTTGCGCCATGTATGCCCGGCCATTTTTGGAGTAGTGTGCAGGCCACCATCAACCAGACCATGGCAAGCCATTAGCCCGGTGATGGCGCCTGCACTGCTATCCCCCCTATTCCTAAATCTGTATTAAAGTCCCCCCTATCACTAATTTCCTATTTGTGACACACAGGGGCGCCAGACAGTCCACCATCTCCCTCCTGTCTGCCACCACCTGTGGCCCATACACCACCACTAATCTACATTTACAATCACTTATCGTGACATCCACCCCTATAACCCTCCCCTGCATCACCACAAAAGAACCCTCCACTTTTACCTCCCTGTGCCCACACAAAATCCCTACTCCCGATGAGTGCACCCCCTCAATACCCCAAACCGACTCCCCCTTGTCCCACTCCCTCTTAAACCTACTAACATCCCCTCCATCCCTCAGGTGACCCTCCTGTAAAAAAACAAAAATCAAACCCCACCATCCAAATAACTAAAAAACGCCCTCCTCTTAACAAAATCCCTTAAACCCCTTACATTTAAACTAACAAAAGTCAAATTAGACGCCATGAAAGAATAAAATAAAAACATGTAATACACTCAAATACTAAACCCAGACAGAAAAAAACAAAAAACAGGAGATTCACCCGAAGCCAGCACGGCAGCGCGACAGGTACGAGAGGCAGCCCCAAAAATGTTTTTTTGGGGGGGCAGACGAGGTGTGGGGCTAAGCTAGGTAGCAGACCTGAGCTCACTCCTCGTGCTTATTATAAGCAGCGCGTTACTGGTCAGGCACCGTGTTATGCGGTAAAGCGCACAGTGTCGCCAGTATGTGCCCGTAGCCCGGTGCGCTATAGGGCAGCCCCCCGAAAGTGCCATGCGAGTGTGGGCATCCAGCCAGGGTGTATGGTGCCTGCTCAGCTTGTCTGGTCGCCGGTACGCCGTTTCGGGCCAGGGTATCCTGCGCCGGCTCTGCGTGCTGTGTCTCCGGGGCGCTGGGAGGGTGCAGTGCGTCCTATGCCTGCGCTCCGCTCGTGCCGGGCAAATGTGGAAGTGGAGCCGAAGGGAGAGGTGCCCGTAGTAAGCACTAGATCTCCCGTGCTTACCCACAGCCCAGTTCAACCTGTGCCTGCACTCTGGAGGGTCCGGGCTAGAGTAGTTATCCAGCCTGGGGAACAGCGCACCAGTGCTCCCCCACAGCCCCGGTCCTTCAGGTGCCTCCTCCTAACACCAAGCCTCCTGAAGGTCTCCCCAGCCTGGTGGTTCCTGTGGCAGCCCCACGCACCAGGCTGTCTCTCTGTTTCCTCCCTACAGGTGGTCCCGCCTGTCCGGCACTGCCGGAGTCTCCCGCCTGTCCGGCGCTGCCGGAGTCTGAGGCGCCAGAGCTTCCGCCCCTCTGTCCCGAGCTGCCCCTCTGTACAGTGGTGTCATTGAGAAGGGTTGTGTTGAAGGAATTCTAAATTCCTCTGTTTTATTTCCCAATCAAAATTAAACACTCTGTCAATGCATTTAAGGGTTTGTAAGACCCTATATTTTATAAGAATGGACAGAGCCCCGGTCTTAAAAGTTAGGTAATTCAAGAGAGTACTGGCTACATACACATTTTTCCACCGGTTATAAACTGAAAATGACGTCAGCGTTTTCTAAATGTTCTATCTCTTCATGACACTGGTAGAGGCCCTATAGTTCTCGAGCCTTCCCTCCTCGCCTGAAGCCAAGGTCAGTCAGTGTAGATAGTCCGTCCCTGCCATCTGGAGATAGTTCATTCATTTGTACCAAGGCACTGTTCTAAACTCCTGACTATATTATATACAATTGGGAATGGGAGCAAGAGAGAATTCATACATGTACAGTACATAATAGCATTTGGACTAGTCAGTCCTGATTGAAATGTATACATAATTAGTCATCATTGATAAAAATTCCCTTAACATATCCACCCTTTGATTAAATATTATACATTCAAACACACATTGTAGTTATATTGTAATATTAAAAGCCCATTTCTATTTTTATTAGAGATATTTCTTGTCATCAAAACATCACCTAATGTCACGCCCTGGTCGAAGTATTTTGTGTTTGTCTTCATTTATTTGGTCAGGCCAGGGTGTGGCATGGGTTTTTGTATGTCGTGTGTTTTGATTTGGAATTGTAGCTTAGTGGGGTGTTCTAGATAAGTCTATGGCTGTCTGAAGTGGTTCTCAATCAGAGGCAGGTGTTTATCGTTGTCTCTGATTGGGAACCATATTTAGGCAGCCATATTCTTTGAGTGTTTCGTGGGTGATTGTCCTGATGTCCTTGTTCTGTGTTTATTTACACCAGTATAGGCTGTTTCGATTTTCGTTACGTTCATTGTGTTTGTTGTTTTTGTAATTGATTCGTGTTCACGTTTGTTTATTAAACATGGATCGTAATCTACACGCCGCATTTTGGTCCGACTCTCCTTCATACCTAGAAAGCCGTAACACCTAAACATAACCCAACACTTGCATTTGTCATAACTGTTTCTCAGACCTACATCAGAATCATAACTCTTCTTATCAGGATTTTCGTTACAATCTTCATTAAAAAACAGTCTAATATTGGGATGGGATACAACCTAGCCTCCCTAAACATCAAAAATGGTCTCATCAAATATAAATTCCCCACAAATAAAAGATCCAGATGCGTCCACTTGTTCTGTAGACATGCATTCAGTCCTCCACGGATCAGAACCTGGAATCGGCCCATACCGCACCATCTATTGTCATCGATTTCTCCAGAGTTTTCCATTTTTTGTATCACAAAGTATAATGGATTCATGCTCCAGTCCAGTTGGTGGCGGTAATGCACCAATAATATTGGATGCCAACCGCCATTAAACTCCACCGAAGAAGATTATTCGGGGAGCGGCATAGTTACATTATGTAGCATTAATGTAATGTTATCTAATTTGTTTCCTTCGCTATTTAGCTACAGTAATATCTTAACGTTGTGTGTTTCAAGCTACATATTTGACATTTAGCAATCTGGATAGCTATTAGATAGGCTAACTAACTTATATATAATGTAGGTCGGTAGCTTTATCTAGCTAGCTAACATGCATTCTACCATAACAATTCGTTTTTAACTTCCAATGCTGTCCATTCGTTCCGCATCTCTTCTGGAATGGATTATGGGAAGGAGAGGGTTGTGGCGTTGGTGGATATGGACTGTTTCTACGTGCAAGTGGAACAGAGGCTGAACCCAGCGCTGAAAAACAGACCGTGTGTGGTCGCACAGTACAAGACATGGAAGGGAGGCGGGTGAGTCACAGATACAGAGTCTCCTTCCCAAGGCCAATGGGATTGAGAGCGGCGTAGCTAGCATACACACATCAATCCAGAATAAAAACATGTAGACCTAGGGGGAATGGGACAGTGGGAGTGACTCGTAGGTGTTTCGCCCTTACCCCATGTTTCTTAGTTGTATGGGTAAGGCTGGCTAAGGTTTAACTTCAGTGTCCATTATAATGTAATGGAGAGTGTCAGTGGAGTTAAACATTAGTTCAGGCGGGTCCTGATTTGTGGTGCATACCTACGTCACCTGGTTCTCAGCTCTGCAAAACGTTTGTCTCTCCCATACATTACAGTTTTTTGTTGCATGGACTGTTCAGAATATCATAGTCAAGTCATGTTCTCACACTTTATCTTTACCCAGTATCATAGCTGTGAGTTATGAGGCCAGGGCCCATGGTGTCACCAGGAACATGTGGGCAGACGATGCCAAGAAACTGTGCCCAGATCTCCAGGTTGCAAGGGTCAGAGAGTCACATGGGAAGGCAGACCTCACCCAGTACGTGTCCATTATACAATATTTTAAATGACTTCGGTGACTAAGTGAATCCCCAGGAACCCCTTTGGAAAGCCTGCAGTGCTAACCAGCTAACTGTCACCCCCTGTGTAGTTACCGGGAGGCGAGTGTACAGGTGTTTGAGGTGATGTCACGCTTCGCTGTGCTCGAGAGGGCCAGTATTGACGAGGCCTACATGGACCTGACTGCTGCGATACAGCAGAGATTGAAAAGCATGACTGACCAGCAGGTAGACCCTCAGCTCCTGAAGACCAGCCACGTCCAGGGCTACCCACTGGCTCCTCTTGACCAGGAAGAGGCAGCACAGGACACCACAACTGATAAAGGTGGGTTTTAAACCGCGGTCGTCATTGGGTTAGTTTACCCCAAGAACTCTAAATGATTGTTGAGTTTTAGGCCTAAATATTTTTCTGAAATGCTATCTCTCTTAGTGCTGTGTTCTCATTTTATATATGTGGTATCTTGATATCCTGTATCTGTCCACATCCCTGGGTTTCTAATCAAATATCCTGTATCTGTCCACATCCCTGGGTTTTCTAATCAAAGACCATGTCAGTGCAGACTTTCAAATAAAACATGTCAATTACATTTTATCGGTTGCGTACACATATTTAGCAGATGTTCCTAACTCCAACAGTGCAGTAATACCCAACAATACATATAACCCCCCCCCCCCCCACATACGCACACAAAAGGGATTAAGCAATATTAGAACGAGCAATGTCAGAGTTCGGAATATAAATATACACTGAGTGTACAAAATACTGCTCTTTTCATGACAGATTGACCAGGTGAATCCAGGCGAAAACTATTGTCCTTTATTGAGGTCAATTTGGAGGCGAAAGAAATGCACACCTGTTTAGGCAAGGTGTGGGCTAGCAGAGTAGAACACTTGGAAAAGGAGAGCCACACACTCTAGGAGCTCAGATGCAACAATTTAATAACCAATGTTTCGACAGACAAGCTGTCTCCATCATGGTATAATAACAGACATTGCGGGTCACTAATTTGTATTAACTGGGTGGTTTGAGCACTGAATGCTGATTGGCTGAAAGCTGTGGTATATGAGACTGTATACCACGGGTATGACAGAACATTTACTTTTACTGTTCTAATTACATTTGTAACCAGTTTATAATAGCAATAAGGCACCTCGGGGGTTTGTGTTATATGGCCAATATACCACGGCTAAGGGCTGTATCCAGGCATTCCACGTTGCGTCGTGCATTAGAACAGCCCTTAGCCTTGTTATATTGGCCATATACCACACCCCCTCGGGCCTTACTGCTTAAATATAGTTTCAAACGACACACAGGTCTCTGTAATCATGGCTGGGTGTGGCTTGATTTCATTGGTTAATTTGCAGATATAAATACAACATATAAAAAGCATAGATGGGAAACATATGATCATAGATATAATTTGGCTACATACAAGGGTCTTTAAATGAAAGATTCAGGCAGCCTCTCGTTTAACAATAAATTATCAAGGTTACCCCCTCTCCTAGGGAGGGTGACCATTTTAGATGCCGATATAATGAAGGGACGAAATAGTGGTTCGCTTCCAAAAAGTTGGCCGCAACTGGGTACGTCGAGTTTTTGCACCAAATGGTTCTGCGATGCTCCGGGATTCATACTTTTAATTAGCATTTTACCCACTTCATTTGTTTACCACAAGGACAAATTATAAGATAAATAACTGCCTTAGTGGACCACGTAATAACACCTTTTAATTGGGATCTATTTCCCAGTTTGAAGGATCTACATTTGTACATGCCGTTGCATTGAGCGCAGCCATTACACTTGTAGTTTCCATCCAGTAGAGGTGCAAATGGATGTTGTGCTGGGCAATTTTGGGGTGGTAAATCAGAGTTTATCCATTGATCTCTAAAATTTCTGCCCCGCGAGAATACTACCAAGGGAGGGTCCGAAAACACATTACCGGTACTGTCATCAGATCTTAGAATGTGCCAATGTTTGTGAACAATTCCTTTTAATTTGTTCAGAGCAATCTGAATAGCGCGTAGTAAGAACACAATAATGATTATTTTTGCGAGACTGTCCTTGAAAGAGATCATGTCTTGATTTGTTTTGGATTGGATTGTCTCAATGGCAGTATTCATCTGACCATGCACTGGAAGGTTGTTCATTAGGGTCACCTTGCAGAAGAAAATGTTCCATTGCTTCAATACCGCCCTCGTGTGGAATATTCGTGTATAACGACTCGACATCAGAAGTCATTTACAAAGTATTCTCAGGGAGAGGATCAAGAGATTTAATGATAGAGATCATACTGCTGGTGTCCTTTACAAAGGAGGGGTGCTGTTCTGTGAGTGGTCAGATTTTTAAAAAAGTTGATAAAGGGGCTGTGAACTGTATCAATGTCTGCTACAATAGGGCACCCAGCAGGTTTTGTAACATTCTTGTGTAATTTTGGCGAAGTATAGAAAGTGGCATTTTTAGGGAGTTGAATAGCCAAAAAGTTATTTTTTGGTGATTTGACCAGGACTTAAATACCCATCTAGGACAGTAAAGATGGTGTTCTGACATTGGGAAGTGGGGTCACTTCTGAGTTTCTTAGATAATGTGTTGTCAAGCAGTTGTCTGACACTCATTTACATAAACTGTCCTATCCATGATTACTCACGACCCACCCTTATCAGCAGAGCGGGTAAGGACTGACGTACCAGACTAAGTCAAGCAACGCTTGTTTTTCATCCTTACGTAAATTATGGAAAGATATGTACTTGTTCTTAAAGAGATTCCCAACATCTTTTTTCAACGAGTCTGCAGTATGTCTCAATAGAGCGATTGCGGTTGGCTGGAGGTACAAAATAACTCTTACTTCTAAAAGGAGTCGGAGTGTGTGCAGGTGAGGTCACCTGTTAAATCCACTTCAATCAGTGTAGGTGAAACGGAGGAGACAAGTTAATAAAGGAGACAATTGAGACATAGATTGTGTATGTTTGCCATTTCAGCAAATGAATTGGCAACACAAAATCTTTAAGTGCCTTTGAGCGGGGTATGGCAGTATAGGCCAGGCGCACCGGTTTGTGTCAAGAACTGCAACCCTGCTGGGTTTTTCATGCTGAACAGTTTCCCGTGTGTATCAAGAATGTTCCTCCACCCAAAGGACACCCAGCCTTGGAGTCAACATGGGCCAGCATTCCTGCTTTCGACTCCTTGTCGAGTCCATGCCCTGACGAATTGAGGATGTTCTGAGGACAAAAGGGAGTGACACTCAATATTAGGAAGGTGTTCTTAATATTTTGTACACTCAGTGTATATGATGGTGTATATAGACATTATGGGCAGTATATGAATAGGAAAGGGGTGTACAACAGTAGTTCTATAGGATAGGCCTTGACTAGAATAAAGTATAGACATATGAAGTGGGTAAAACGGTATGTTAACATGGTGCTCCTCTCCATGTTTTTCCCCAGAAGAGCGAAGGTCCAGTGGCCTGCAGCAGTGGCTGTCCTCTGTGTCAGGGGGCTCTGGCTGTGCAGAGCTGCAGTTGGCTCTGGGGGCTGTGATCGTCGAGGAGATGAGGGCTGCAGTGGAGCAGCACACAGGCTACCGCTGCTCTGCAGGGATATCCCACAACAAGGTCAGTACTCTCTTCCCCTCTCAACACAACCAGTGTGTTCTACCTCTTTCTGTCAATAGTTCTACTAGCTTTCTTTACTTGTGTCCTTACTGTCATGATCACTGAATCCTGACAGAACACAACTGGTCGTAGCAACATGGTGGAAACTTGGCCAGTCCTTTCAGCTGTCAGTTCTAGGCCAGTCTGTTTATTTATCATGTCTCCTCAGGTGCTGGCTAAACTCGCCTGTGGTCTGAACAAACCCAACCGCCAGACACTCCTGCCATTAGGCTCTGTTCCAGAGCTCTTCAACTCACTTCCCATTGGCAAAATGTGAGTGTACTGCTAGTTAAAACTAACCGTGTGCTGTAACTGAGAGAAAATTAAGAGAATTGACACAATTACACATATCCGTCAATATACATGCAACATGCAATACAATCTTTCCTGGACTACAGGACCATCAGACTATGCAGATGAATACAGAATAAACTTTACAGACTCAGAGATAGACTGATCCGGACCTGTTGTTCCTCTCTCCAGCCGAAACCTGGGGGGTAAGCTGGGGGCGTCCATCACAGAGACCCTGGAGGTAGAGAACATGGGGGAACTAACCCGCTTCTCTCAAGCCCAGCTGGGACAGCACTTTGGAGACAAGACTGGGTAAACAACACACACTTCCTTCATGTCATGAAGTATATAAACCACTCTTCCTCAATGAACCACACTTATGTAATACTGTGGATAATTTAAAGTTATTAGCTAAAATTGTAATATTGCAATCTGGTGTTGTAAAAGTAACTATCCTCTTAAAGATGTTATACTATTTGGTGCCAGTGGTGGCTAATGTACAGTGCCTTCGGAAAGTATTCAGACCCCTTGACTTTTTCCACATTTTTGTTATGATACAGCCTTATTCTATAATGTATTAAATATTTTTTTCATCAATATACACACAATACCCCATTAAGACAAAGCAAAAACAGTGTTAGACATTTTTGCTAATTTATAAAAAATATTATATTTCCATAAGTATTCTGACCCTTTACTCTGCTTTGTTGAATCAAATCACATTTTATTGGTCATAACATGGTTAGCAGATGTTAATGTGAGTGTAGCGAAATGCTTGTGCTTCTAATTTCTAACAAGTAATCTAACAATTTCACAACTACTACCTTATACACACAAGTGTAAAGAGATGAATAAGAATATGTACATATAAATATATGGATGAGCAATGGCTGTGCGGCATAGGCAAGATTATTAAAGTGGCTAGAGATTTGAGTCTATTTCAGCAGCAGCCACTCAATATTAGTGATGGCTGTTTAACAGTCTAATGGCCTTGAGATAGAAGCTGTTTTTCAGTCTCTCTCTGTCTCAGCCTTGATGCATCTGTACTGAACTCGCCTTCTGGATGATAGTGGGGTGAACAGGCAGTGGCGCGGGTGGTTGTTGTCCTTGATGATCTTTTTGGCCTTAGTGTGACATCGGCTGATGTAGGTGTCCTGGAGGGCAGGTAGTTTGCCCCTGGTGATGCATTGTGCAGACCTCACTACCCTCTGGAGAGCCTTGCGGTTGTGGGTGGAGCAGTTGCCGTACCAGGCTGTGATACAGTCCGAAAGGATACTCTCGTTTGTGATTCTGTAACAGTTTGTGAGTGTTTTCGGTGACAAGCCAAATTTCTTCAGACTCCTGAGATTGAAGAGGCGCTGTTATGCCTTCTTCACCACGCTGTCTGTGTGGGTGGACCATTTCAGAAGTGCCTTTGGCAGTGATGACAGCATCAATTATTGGGTATGACACAACAAGCTTGGCTCACCTGTATTTGGGGAGTTTCTGTATTCTTGAGATTCTCTCAAGTTCTGTCAGGTTGGATTGGGACCGTTGCCGCACAGCTATTTTCATGTCGCTCCAGAGATGTTCAATCAGGTTCAAGTCCGGGCTTTGGCTGGGCCAATCAAGGACATTCAGTGACTTGTCCCAAAGCCACTCTCGCGTTGTCTTGGGGTTGTTGCTTAGGGTTGTTGTCCTGTTGGAAGGTGAACCTTTGCCCGAGTCCGAGGACCTGAGCGCTCTGGAGCAGGTTTTCATCAAGGATCTCTCTGTACTTTGCTCTGTTCATTTTTCCCTCGATCCTGACTAGTCTCCCAGTCCCTGCTGCTAAAAAACATCCCCACCGCATGATGCTGCCACCACCATGCTTCACCGTAGGGATGTATTCAGACGCTTTGCTATGCAGGTTTCCTCCAGACGTGATGCTTGGCATTCAGGCCAAAGAGTTCAATCTTGGTTTCATCAGACCAGAGAATCTTGTTTCTCATGGTCTGAGAGTCTTTAGGTGCCTTTTGGCAAACTCCAAGCAGGCTGTCATGTGCCTTTTACTGAGGAGTGGCTTCCATCTGGCCACTCTTCCATAACGGCCTGATTTGATGGAGTGTTGCAGAGATGTTTGTCCTTCTGGAAGGTTCTCCCATCTCCACAGAATAACTCTAGAGCTCTGTCAGTGACCATCAGGTTCTTGGTCACCTCCCTGACCAAGCCCCTTTTCCGAATGCTCAGTTTGGCTGGGCGGCCAGCTTTAGGAAGAGTCTTGGTGGTTCCAAACTTCTTCGATTTAAGAATGATGGAGGCCACTGTGTTCTTGGGGACCTTCAATGCTGCAGAAATGTTTTGGTACCCTTCCCCAGATCTGTGCCTCGGCATAATCCTGTCTCGGAGCTCTACGGACAATTCCTTTGGCCTCATGGCTTGGATTTTGCTCTAACATGCACTGTCAACTGTGGGACCTGATATAGACAAGTGTGTGCCTTTCCAAATCATGTCCAATCAATTGAATTTACCATAGGTGGACTCCAAGCAAGTTGTAGAAACATCTCAAGGATGATTAATGGAAACAGGATGCACCTAAGCAAAGGGTTCCAATTTCATAGCAACGGGTCTGAATACTTACATAAATTAGATGTCTTTTTATTCTAAAAACATGTTTTCGCTTTGTCATTATGGGGTATTGTGTGTAGATTGCTGAGGATGTTTAAAAAAAAAAAAATCCATTTTAGAAGTAGGCTGTAATGTAACACTGTGTAAAAAGTCAAGGGGTCTGAATACTTTCCGAAGGCACTGTAGTTCCCATATGGATATGAATAAATAGTGCTCTCTTCAGCCAGTGGCTGTATGACCTGTGTCGGGGGATTGACTTTGACGCAGTGAAGCCCAGACAACTCCCTAAATCCATCGGCTGCAGCAAGAACTTCCCTGGGAAGACATCTCTCACTACCAGAGAGCGGGTACTTGGCTATATTCATGCCCTCTCTCCATCTGTTCTTCTGCCTGCCTCTGGCACCAATCTCCCATTTTTGATTCCTCTTGAGCTCTGTTCCTTCTATGTCTGTTGATGTCTGAATAAAATACTCTTGTCTTATCTCTGCAGGTGCAGCACTGGCTCTATCAGCTGGCTCTGGAGCTGGAGGAGAGACTGACCAAGGACAGAGAGCTGGTGAGGGACTTCATCTCACCATCCTCTGTTTGTCTCATCCCTCCCTGTCTGGTCACACCCTCATGAGACTGAGGGATGGAAGGATAATCTACAGTTGAAGTTGAAACTTCTGACCCACTGGAATAGTGATGCAGTGAATTATAAGTGAAATAATCTGTCTGTTACCAATTGTTGGAAAAATTACTTGGCATGCACAAAGTAGATGTCCTAACCGACTTTCCAAAACTAGTTTGTTAACAATACATTTGTGGAGTGGTTGACAAACGAGTTTTAATGACTCCAACCTAAGTGTATGTAAACTTCCGACTTCAACTGTACCTCCCCACCTGCATGCCTGTCACTCCTCTCCTCTCCATTCCATTTCTGTCACTCATTCTCTCTCCCTCTGTGTAGAATGGTCGTGTGGCTAAGCAGTTGACTGTGGGTGTAAGGCAGTTGGGTGATAAAAGGCCCAGCAGTTTCTCTCGGTGCTGCTCGTTGGCACGCTACGACGCCACCAAGATCTCCTCGGATAGCTTCGCAATCCTCAAAAGTCTCAACACAGCAGGGAACCATCAGGCAGCATGGCAAGTTGCACAAATTAAGTCTGCCATGACATTAACTATATATGCAACCAACTCTAGACAGCATGGCAAATATAACACCATTGTTTGGAACACTACATCTATAGCCACCCTGAAATCTTAATCTTCAGAGGCGTTGATTTCCCATGGCTGTCTATTTTCGAATGTATGCGTCTCACTTTCTCTTTCTATCCAGGACTCCTCCCCTCACCCTGCTCCACATTTCGGCTAGTAAATTTAGTGATTCACCCTCTGCCGGGGCCGGAGGAATCGCCAGCTTCCTGTCCAGTGATGTCACTTCCACCCAGGCCTCCACTCAGTCTTGCTCTGGTTCAAAGAAAGACTCCACCCCCAAGAGACCCGGCGCCATCCAGTCCTTCTTCCAAAGATCTGCAGAGAAACAGAGGAAGGAGGAAGAGGGAGAGGAAGAAGAGAATGATAGGGGCTATGGAACCTTTGTCCCGCCTTCCTCTTCTCCTGTGTCCTTCTCTGTAGTAGAGAGGAGTGTGTCTGAGAAAAAAACAACAACCTCAACTGTTTCTAGTACGTCTTGTCACTCTTCTTCTGTTGTCAGTTCATCAGCCAGCCCCCATACTGGCATCACTTCCTTCTTTCAGAGGAAGACACTTGGGAGAAACCAGCAGCCCGTAACCGCAGCCTCACACAGCGACAGTCTCGCAACAGGCAGAACAAGATGTTCCACAGTAGGATATGACACAATAGGGAGTGTCCAACTTTTAACAGACACAGTTGGGTGTGAAATAGCAGGAAGTTACACAGCTCCGGGAGCTGAAATATGTGACGAGCAGACTGCGAACGTAAAAGGACAACACACTAAACACACTCAACTCACGAGTTCAAACCAAGCAGAGGACCAATCTCTGGGGTCTGGGGAGGGAACTTGTACTCTATCAGAGGAAAAACAGTCTGTGGGGTCAGACTTGCCCTACTATCCCCCTTCTGACCCGCCTCAGTGCCTGGCCAGTGTGGCCAAAGAGGACCTGCTGACATGTGAGTGCTGTGGCCAGGACGTGCTGGCCTGGGAGATGCCTGAACATAATGACTACCACTTTGCCTTGGACCTACAGAACTCTTTCTCCTCTACAAGCACAACCACCAACACCTCTCTTCATTCCTCCTCTTTTTCCTCTGTTTCAACTGCCTTCCGCCCCCCTCTCAGGGCAGGCGCCCTTCAGTTGTCCCGGGGGAAGACGCGGGCCAGGGGCCAGTCAACACCCCAGCCTAAACGGCCCCGCTCCCAAGGTGGTAGTACAGGTACGCTGGACTCCTTCTTCAAGAGGAGCTGAGGACAAAGTGGAGGAAAAGAAGAGACGGACCATGAAAGGAGGTAGAGAATCCACTGTGCTGGAATGGTTACTTTTGCTGATGCTATTTAAACTGACCAACAATATTCTAAACTCACTGCCAAAAACATTTATGCGATTGTATGGTGAGATGCTGTTTAATTGTAATGGCAATTGTACAGAATAAATATTTTTACCTATAGAAAATGAACATATTTTATGATAGTTCTACAGATATTGGTAATGCCATACTTTCCTGGAGGTCCTCTTTCAAGGGATATGTTGTCTGGAGAAGCTTTTATATATCTGTGATTATGTTTCCATTAAACATTGAAAATAGTGCTTGTGTTGTGGGCCTTTTTTATCAACCATATGAACTGTGTTTTTGCCACTAGATGGTAGCATCACACATGACGAGCGCACGCAAAGTTAAGGCACTCAGTTTAATGCGCATTCAGCTTAGATACAGTATTTGTGTTGAAGGAAATTGTTTGCTTAGTTTTACCAATGCAAATCTAAGAGAAGGCAAACATGCAAAATGCCCCCATGTGCTATTGGGCTTTGCTGTGATAACATTAAAGGTCAGCCAGCAGACATTTGGCCCACTTTGCGAATAAACTAATGAGTCAGTGTAATCAGTAGAAACAGAGGCCTATTTTGCAGAAACTGGGCTGTAGTGTGACTATCTCCACAGCGGTTGAACACATGCTTGTACTGAAGTGGTATTTTTTTAAACTATTCCATATCAGATTATTTTCCTAATAGTTTCAAACAAAAGAGAAGATAAGTGGAAAACTCATGTTGGGTTTACTTCCAGGTCATGGCAGAGTTAGGCTGGTGTGAGAGCTACAAGGAGGCCCTAAATGTATGACAATGATCTGGGAACTAACAGAATATAACTACTTTCATTTTGTGGATTTAACAATATAATTATATGGATTTAACAATGTAACACTGGAATGACAATTTCAATAAGATCTTAATACTGAGGTTCAATCTTAATGTCAGTTTTATCTTTGACCTCAGTTCAGTCGTGGTTGCCTCTATGATGAGTTGCATTGCACCATTTCTGGGTGTCACATGCTTTTGTGTACATTCTCTCTACGTGGGGAATCAAGCGATCTCCCTTCCATAAAAGTGGTGTTTCAGTCTGACTCAAAGTTTCCAGTGTCTTGCATCAGCTGAGTAATAGAAAGGGAGGAGGCTAACAAAGGGGAGGAGTGAGAACTTCATGGACCCATTTATTATAGCTTTTCACCAGGACACCCTTCAGGTTAACAGCCTAACTACACCATTGAGGTGTAGAATCTATAGAAAACACAGGCAAAAGTTAATGTAACAACTTTTTATGTGTACCATAATATACAAACTGGATCTATACATACAGTGCCTTGCAAAAGTATTCGGCCCCCTTGAACTTTGCGACCTTTTGCCACATTTCAGGCTTCAAACATAAAGATATAAAACTGTATTTTTTGTGAAGAATCAACAAGTGGGAAACAATCATGAAGTGGAATGACATTTATTGGATATTTCAAACTTTTTTAACAAATCAAAAACTGAAAAATTGGGCGTGCAAAATTATTCAGCCCCTTTACTTTCAGTGCAGCAAACTCTCCAGAAGTTCAGTGAGGATCTCTGAATGATACAATTGGGCCTAAATGACTATTGATGATAAATACAATCCACCTGAATTCTTGAATTCAATTTCCACTTGAATTCTGCTTCCAATGGCCCAGTTACAGTATGTCCATTAACGCACAAAACATGACCACAACACTAACTCTCAACGGTGTTGTCCATTAAAATGCTGGCACAAGAAGCAAGTGTGTGTAAGTATTTGTGTTTCTCTGTGTGTGCGCGAGTGAGCGAGAGTATGTATATATCAACAAAAATGAGAAAGCCTACAGGGAGGAGGTTAGAGCCCTGGCGGAGTGGTGTGTGGAAAATAACCTCTTCCTCAACGTCAACAGAACTAAAGAGCTGATCATGGACGACAGGAGACAGAAGAGGGTACACACCCCCATTTTCCTCCACGGGGCCGCAGTGGATATGGTCAAAAGCTTAAAGTTCCTCGGCATGCACATCACGGAACACCTGAAATGGTCTCACCACACCAACATTGCGGTGAAGAGAGCGAAGCAGTGCCTCCAGAACCTCAGGCGGCTGATCAAATTCCCTCACAAACTCCTACAGATGCACCATTGAGAGCATTCTGTCAGGCTCCATCACTGCCTGGCACGGAAACTGTACAGCAATCAAACGCATGGCTCTCCGGAGTGTGGCTAGGTCAGCTGAAAGCATCACCAGCAGCAGACCATCATTACCAGACCATCAGACTGTTAAACAGCTTCTACAGTGCCTTGCGAAAGTATTCACCCCCCTTGAACTTTGCAACCTTTTGCCACATTTCAGGCTTCAAACATAAATATATAAAACTATCTTTTTGTGAAGAATCAACAACAAGTGGGACACAATCATGAAGTGGAACGGCATTTATTGGATATTTCAAACTTTTTTAACAAATCAAAAACTGAAAAATTGGGCGTGGAAAATTATTCAGACCATTTACTTTCAGTGCAGCAAACTCTCTCCAGAAGTTCAGTGAGGATCTCTGAATGATCCAATGTTGACCTAAATGACTAATGATGATAAATACAATCCACCTGTGTGTAATCAAGTCTCCGTATAAATGCACCTGCATTTCAGTCTCAGAGGTCCGTTAAAAGCGCAGAGAGCATCATGAAGAACAAGGAACACACCAGGCAGGTCCGGGATACTGTTGTGAAGAAGTTTAAAGCCGGATTTGGATACAAAAAGATTTCCCAAGCTTTAAACATCCCAAGGAGCACTGTGCAAGCGATAATATTGAAATGGAAGGAGTATCAGATCACTGCAAATCTACCAAGACCTGGCCGTCCCTCTAAACTTTCAGCTCATACAAGGAGAAGACTGATCAGAGATGCAGCCAAGAGGCCCATGATCACTCTGGATGAACTGCAGAGATCTACAGCTGAGGTGGGAGACTCTGTCCATAGGACAACAATCAGTCGTATATTGCACAAATCTGGCCTTTATGGAAGTGGCAAGAAGAAAGCCATTTCTTAAAGATATCCATAAAAAGTGTCGTTTAAAGTTTTCCACAAGCCACCTGGGATACACACCAAACATGTGGAAGAAGGTGCTCTGGTCAGATGAAACCAAAATTGAACTTTTTGGCAACAATGCAAAACGTTATGTTTGGCGTAAAAGCAACACAGCTCATCACCCTGAACACACCATACCCACTGTCAAACATGGTGGTGGCAGCATCATGGTTTGGGCCTGCTTTTCTTCAGCAGGGACAGGGAAGATGGTTAAAATTGATGGGAAGATGGATGGAGCCAAATACAGGACCATTCTGGAAGAAAACCTGATGGAGTCTGCAAAAGACCTGAGATTGGGACGGAGATTTGTCTTCCAACAAGACAATGATCCAAAACATAAAGCAAAATCTACAATGGAATGGTTCAAAAATAGACATATCCAGGTGTTAGAATGGCCAAGTCAAAGTCCAGACCTGAATCCAATCGAGAATCTGTGGAAAGAACTGAAAACTGCTGTTCACAAATGCTCTCCATCCAACCTCACTGAGCTCGAGCTGTTTTGCAAGGAGGAATGGGAAAAAATTTCAGTCTCTCGATGTGCAAAACTGATAGACATACCCCAAGCGACTTACAGCTGTAATCGCAGCAAAAGGTGGCGCTACAAAGTATTAACTTAAGAGGGCTGAATAATTTTGCACGCCCAATTTTTCAGTTTTTGATTTGTTAAAAAAGTTTGAAATATCCAATAAATGTTGTTCCACTTCATGATTGTGTCCCACTTGTTGTTGATTCTTCACAAAAAAATACAGTTTTATATCTTTATGTTTGAAGCCTGAAATGTGGCAAAAGGTCGCAAAGTTCAAGGGGGCCGAATACTTTCGCAAGGCACTGTAAATATGTGGTACTCCACCCCACACAGAACAGCGCAAACTGGAAACATGCCTCACAAGTCCCCAACTGGCAGCGTCTTTAAATAGTACCAGCAAAATACCAGTCTCAACGTCAAATGTGAAGAGGCGACTCCGGGATGCTGGCCTTCTAGGCAGAGTTACTCTGTGCAGTGGCTGTGTTCTTTTGCCCATCTTAATCTTTTATTTTTATTGTCCAGTCTAAGATATGGCTTTTTCTTTGCAACTCTGTCTAGAAGGCCAACATCCCGGAGTCACCTCTTCACTGTTAATGTTGAGACTGGTGTTTTGCTGGTACTATTTAATGAAGCTGCCAGTTGAGGACTTGTGAGGCGTCTGTTGTTCAAACTAGACACTAATGTACTTGTCCTCTTGCTCAGTTGTGCACCGGGGCCTCCGTCTCCTCTTTCTATTCTGGTTAGAGCCAGTTCGCTCTGTTCTGTGAAGGGAGTAGTACACAGTGTACGAGATATTCAGTTTCTTGGCAATTTCTCCCATGGTATTCCATTTCTCAGAGCAAGAGTAGACTGATGAGTTTCAGAACAAAGTTTATTTGTTTCTGGCCATTTTGAGCCTGTAATCAAATCCACAAATGCTGATGCACCAGATACTCAACTAGTCTAAAGAAGGACCATTTTATTGCTTCTTTAATCAGGACAACAGTTTTCAGTGACCCCAAACTTTTGAAGGGTAGTGTATGTTTGAGTGAGAGGTGAGTGTGTGTAAGCACTTCACTCAGAGGTGTGAATCAACTGTGTTTAAGGTGACTGCTGCTTTACACTCATTTCCATAGATCTCTGTGCCTTTTGTAACCAGGTCTTCCTTACACCTCAACCTCACCGTGGTGACTGTTGCTAGATGAACAGGTGACACAGGAGACAAAATATACTTCCCTCATTAGTATCGAGAAAAGCAAAAGGAAACAATCTAAATAGCAGTTCTTGAAAAAGCTTGAGAAAAGGTTTGGTGACAACAAGGCTTTGGAAAAACAAAGTAAAAGACAGAAGTTGAGGGAAAAGTCGGTTCTTTGCTGAGATGACAGGAGAGGGGTTTGGAAGAAGCAGGTAGGCTGAAGACGACAGGAGAAAGAGATGGAACCCTCTCCTCCGATGTTCTAGATCCTGGGATCTAGCTGGGACGGCTGTGGTTCTCCTGTTCCACTGGGCGGTTCTGCATTCTAGGCCTCGTCCTCCTCCTCACTCTGTGAGAGCTGTGACCGGGAGACAGGCTGCAGCTTGGTGACCTGGCCGATGCCTTTGGTGGCTCCCTCTCTGAACAGCAGCTTGGCCCCCACCTTCAGGTACTCTGGGTGCTTAATGAACTTAAAACAGACCACTGCCTTCTCACCTGTCCTCAGCTCCTCCTGTGGTACACAGAGAGATGGATTAGTAGTTTCATGGAAGACGTGTATTAGTTTCATAGAAGAAGACTTGTATAGAATACTACCACTGTATGTTAACACTTCACAACTATTCATTCTACACATCCTTCAAACTAGTGTTGACACGATACCAGAAATATTTAAGTGTGTTAACTTTTGTGCAGCGTGAGAGGGGAGCTAACATAATACATCCCAGACTGCCAGTGCAGGCTAGCAATGAGTAATGGGGAGCAGGCAAGGTTCACGCTATAATAAGGGGTAGGGGACGTTGATAGACATGCTTGATTCGTGAAGTACCTAAAGTATAAACAAATATAGTACCAAACGTTTTTTCATGTTCTAGTATCGAAAAAGTACCGAAGTTTCGGTATACCGTGCAACACTACTTCATAAAAATGTCTGTCTGTGATGGCAGGGTTTACCCAGACAGAGAGGATCGTGGTATGGTGGAGGACTGACCTTGCCATGCACAGCCTTCACAAATCAAATCAAATGTTATTGGTGACATACACATGATTAGCAGATGTTAAGGCGAGTGTAGCGAAATGCTTGCGCTTCTAGTTCCAACAGTGCAGTAATATCTAACAAGTTATCTAACTATTCCACAACAACTATCTTATACACACGAATCTAAACAGATGGAATAAGAATATGTACATATAAATACATGGATGAGCGATGACCGAGAGGCATAGGCAAGATGCATTAGAGTATATAAAATACAGTACATACATATGAGATGAGTAGTGTAAGATATGTAAAAAAATATTAAAGTGACATTGTTTAAAGTGACTAGTAATCCATTTATTAAATTAGCCAATGAATGTAGGCAGCTACCTCTCTGTGTTAGTGATGGCTGTTTAACAGTCTGATGGCCTTGAGATTGAAGCTGTTTTTCAGTCTCTTGGTCCCAGCTTTGATGCACCTGTACTGACTTCGCCTTCTTGATGTTAGCGGGGTGAACAGCAGTGGCTCGGGTGGTTGTTGTCCTTGGTGATCTTTTTGGCCTTCCTGTGACATTGGGTGCTGTAGATGTCCTGGAGGGCAAGTAGTTTGCCCCCAGTGATGCGTTGTGCAGACCGCACCACTCTCTAGAGAGACTTGCGGTTGAGGGCGGTCCAGTTTCCTTAACAGGTGGTGATACAGCCCAACAGGATGCTCTTCAAACATCTTAGGGATCCCTTCACCCCTATTCCCGCTCGGATCCCGTTAACGGGATTGATTTGACAACATCCAGTGAAATTGCAGCATGCCAAATTCAAAAAGAGAAATTCTCATAATAAGAATTCATTAAACATACAAGTGTTATACATCAAAATACATCTTGTCTTCTTGTTAATCCAGCCACAGTGTCAGATTACAAAAAGGCTTTACGGCGAAAGCAGACCATGCGATAATCTGAGGACAGCACCATGCATACAAACACATGGAAATCAGATTTCAACCAGGCAGGTGCTCCACAAAAATCAGAAATAACGATATAATTCATGCCTTACGTTTGAAGATCTTCTTCTGTTGGCACTCCAAAATGTCCCACAAACATCACAAATTGTCCTTTTGTTCAATAAATTCCTTCATTATATCCCCAAAATGTCAATTTATTTGGTGCGTTTGATTCAGAAATACACCTGTTCCAACTCGCCCAACATTCCTAAAATTATCTTATAAGTTACCTGTAAACTTGGTGCAAATATTTAAAATAACGTTCCTAATCCAAATTGATGTATCCTAATACGTAAATAATCGATACAATTTAACTGTGTTCAATACCGGATGAAAACAAAGTGAAGCGCATTCCAGGTCGTGCGCTCCAAAAGACTTGAGTCTCTTTGTGTGAAACATGGAAAGGAAAGAAATACTTCTTCATTTCTCAAAGGGAAAACATCAACCAATTTCTAACGACTATTGACATCTAGTGGAAGCCATAGGAACTGCAAGCATATTTCTATTAAAAAGGGATTACCATAGAAAACTAATGGAAAACACATTGAGCTCAAAAAACACATTTCCCTGGATGAATTGTGCTCGGGATTTCGCCTGCCAAATCAGTTCATTCATACTCACAGACATTATTTAAACAGTTTTAGAAACTTCCGAGTGTTTTCTATCCAACTCTACTAATAATATGCATGTCCTAGCTTCTGGGCCTGAGTTGCAGGCAGTTTACTTTGGGCACGCTTTTCATTTGGACATGAAAATACTGCCCCCTAGCCCAAAGAGGTTTTAATGGTGCATCTGTAAAAGTTTGTGAGGGTTTAAGGAGACAAGCCAAATTTCTTCAGCCTCCTGGGGTTGAAGGAGCGCTGTTGCGCCTTCTTCACCATACTGTCTTGTGAGTGGACAATTTCAGTGTGTCCGTGATGTGTATGCAGAGGACCTTAAAACGTTCCACCTTCTCCACTGCTGTCCCGTCGATGTGGATAAGGGGGTGTTCCCTCTGCTGTTTCATGTAGGCTGTCTCATCGTTGTTCGTAATCAAGCCGAATACTGTTGTTTCGTCTGCAAACTTTATGTTTGAGTTGGAGGCGTGCTTGGCCACGCAGTGATTTATACTTTAACTTTTGATACTTAAGTGTATTTTAGCAATTATATTTATTTTGATACTTCAGTATATTTAAAACCAAATACTTTTAGACTTTTACTCAAGTAGTATTTTACTGGCTGACTTTCACTTTTACTTGATTAACCTTCTATTAAGGTATCTATACTTTTACTCAAGCATGACAATTGGGTACTTTTTCCACCACTGTCGTTTGTATATGTGTCACTCTCTTTCCTTATCTTTCTATCCAGGACTCCTCCCCTCACCCTGCTCCAGATTTCAGCCAGTAAATTGAATGACGCACCCTCTAACGGGGCAATTGCCGGCTTCCTGTCCAGTGATGTCAATTCCAACCAGGCCCCCACTTAGTCACGCTCTGGTTCAAAGAAGGACTCCACCTCAAAGGGATCTGGCACCATCCAGTCCTTCTTCTGAAGAGCTACAGAGAAAGGGAGGAAGAGGAGGGAGATGAAGAAAATGATAGGGACTGTGGAACCTTTCTCCCGCCTTCCTCTTTTCCTGTCTTTCTCTGTAGTAGAGAGGAGTGTGTCTGAGAATGAAACCCCAACCTCAACTGTATCTAGTACATCTTGTCACTCTTCTTCTGTAGAAAGCTTATCAGCCAGCCACCATACTGGCATCTTCTCCATCTTTCAGGAAGACTCGAGAGAAACCAGCAGCCCGTACCCTTAGCCTCATACAACAACCGCCTTGCAACGGGCAGAACAAGATGTTAAACAGCGGGATATGATACAATAGGAAGTGTCCGAATAGAACAACTTTCTTTCAGTTGAACTATTCCCATACACTAGAACGACAATTTCAATGGGGTCTTATTACTGAGGTTTAATCTTAATGTGTTGTTTTAACTGTTGACATCAGACAGGTCACAACAGGTCTTTGACCTCAGTTCAGTCCTGGTTGCCTCTATGATGAGTGGCATTGCACCAGTCGTGAGTAATCAGGTGATCATCCCTTTCATAACACAGTGGTGTTTCAGTCGGTCTCTCAGTTTCTTGTGTCTTGCATCAGCTGAGTAATAGAAAGGGAGGCGGCTAACAAAGGGGAGGAGAGAGAACTTCATGGACCCATTTATTACAGCTTTTCACCAGGGCACCCTTCAGGTTAACAGCCTAACTACACCATTGAGGTGTAGAATCTATTTTAAAAAACAGACAAAAATGAAGACACATAAATAAATGTAACAACTTTTTATTTATGGGTTCCATAATATACAAACTGGATCTGTACATAAATATGTGGTACTTCACCCTCCAAACAATTTTTTTTTAAAGGAAAACAATCCTTGCATCCGTGGTAGAGAACACGTGACACTTGTTGGTGCTGGACTAAAACTGTCTGAACAACAGGTGAATTAAAATTGAGTGAAATTAGAAACCACTACAAATCTATAAAAAAACAAACATTACTTTGATGCAAAAATTAATTGACAACATCTGATCAGCTCTTTTCATATTTTGGTTCAAATAGTCATTTTCCCCTCTATGAGTAATACCATATGTGCAACAAAAAGAGCACATTTAGTTGCCCCTCTTAAATAGTTAATGCCACGTTCACGTGCGGGTTGGAAATAGGAAATTCAGAAATGTCCAACATGCTAACTGGTTGTAGATACACGTACCGCGTTCAACCAGTTAGCAAGTTGGACATTCCAGAGTTCTGAAGCACGTGAACGAGGCATAAATGAGCAAGTGATTTCTCTGCGTCATTCTTTCTAACATGCAATAACTTGACACTTTATATGGTCAACAGCAGACTTGAACAAACAAATTCAGCAATGAACACCTTTCCCTAATTCATCATCTAGATATCAAAAGTTGTTTCAAGGAGTAGCACCAAATCAAGTTGATTTACCTAAAAAGTTGTAAAACCCTGGGGGGTGTCATGGAAGGGTACTCCAAAAGTAGTTCCACTAGGCACTGTGTTTCACCCCTTCATAATCAGAGACAACAGTAACGTAAGGGAGAAGACAGAAAAAGACAACCTCGGACACGATTGCCGAACAGGGCAGTTTAAACGTAGCAGCACAAAGTGGCCGCTTTTTAAACAATAAGCAAAATCAAAAACACACAAAGTAGTCACTCTTTGGGAGAAATGGCTGACTATTCCTCAAAGACACTCAAAATGATCAATAAAATCTCAAATCATTGGAGTAGTTCTGTGAGAGAGTGGAATGGTGTCTATACTGTATGAACTATACTGACCTGAGTGACTAAAGCACTTGAAAAGTAGGTAGCAACACCATTCATTGGTTAGTCGGGCCATCGAGAGGCATTGCTGCGAGTTACAAACATAATTCTCAAACTGTGCCAGAGGAAGGAGAACTTTACTGGGGATGAATGTCAGTGAGAGCATTGGCCATCTTGGCCAGTTTATCACAACGTCAAGTTTCACCCATACATCACAAGCTAATAGGAAATGCCTCATCATAAAGTGCCAATGTGAACAACATATTCAAACATGGTATAAGAGGACTTGTCACTTTCAGCCAGGCACGGGGCAGGTCATACAAACCAGATGATGTGGGATTATGAAGTTGACAGAGGAGGCATAACAATTCTAACATCCTAGTTCTGTAGCTGCAATAGAAGAAAACTCACATTGATTTGCCATCACTCCTCTGTCTGTATTTTTAGCTTGTAAACATGCCAGACATCTGGTAACAGAACTCAGTGCCTTTTCAGGTGATAAATACCGGCGTCAGTGTGTGTGGATGCACCTGTGTACTTGTGTTTCAGTACATGAATGTATGTTTGAGTGAGAGGTGAGTGTGTGTAAGCACTTCACTCAGAGGTGTGAATCAACTGTGTTGAAGGTGACTGCTGCTTTACACTCATTTCCATAGATCTCTGTGCCTTTTGTAACCAGGTCTTCCTTACACCTCAACCTCACCGTGGTGACTGTTGCTAGGTGAACAGATGACACAGGAGAAAAAAATATACTCCGCTCATTAGTATCTAGAAAAGCACAAGGAAACAATCGAAATAGCAGTTCTTGAAAAGGCTTGAGAAAAAGTTTGGTGATAACAAGGCTTTGGAAAAACAAAGTAAAAGACAGAAGTTGAGGGAAAAGTCGGTTCTTTGCTGAGATGACAGGAGAGGGGCTTTGGAAGAAGCAGGAAGGCTGAAGACGACAGGAGAAAGAGACGGAACCCTCTCCTCCGATGTTCTAGATCCTGGGATCTAGCTGGGACGGCTGTGGTTCTCCTGATCCACTGGGCGGTTCTGGGTTCTAGGCCTCGTCCTCCTCCTCACTCTGTGAGGGCTGTGACCGGGAGACAGGCTGCAGCTTGGTGACCTGGCCGATGCCTTTGGTGGCTCCCTCTCTGAACAGCAGCTTGGCCCCCACCTTCAGGTACTCTGGGTGCTTAATGAACTTAAAACAGACCACTGCCTTCTCACCTGTCCTCAGCTCCTCCTGTGGTACACAGAGAGATGGATTAGTAGTTTCATGGAAGACTTGTATTGGTTTCATAGAAGAAGACTTGTATAGAATAGCAGGCTAGCAATGAGTAAGGGGGAGCAGGCAAAATTCACGCTATAATAAGGGATAGACATGCTTGATACGTGAAGTACCTAAAGTATAAACAAATATAGTACCAAACATTTTTTCATGTTCTAGTATCGAAAAAGTCCCGAAGTTTTGGTATACCGTGCAACACTGCTTCATAAAATGTTCTGTCTTTGACTGCAGGGTTTACCCAGACAGAGAGGATTGTGGTACGGTGGAGGACTGACCTTGCCGTGCACAGCCTTCACAGTAGCAGTCTGTCTGATGTTGCCCACGTGCACAGTGACCTGGAAGCCCTTGTGGAAGGTCTTGGCGTGGAATAGCAGCACGATCTCCGCCTCAAACAGCCAACAGATAGTGGGGTTCATCTCTGGACTCACCATCACCATACCCTGGGAGGGAACACACAGGAAGTACAGTCATTAAACACAATGAAACGGAAAAATGGAAAATATGTTGATATTACAAATTGAAGGCAAACACTACTGCATAAACCACGATGGACAGAGACGTACAACTCAGTTTCAGAAGCTTGGGTGACATACAAGTACACACAGTTTGAGCGTCTCACCTTGCGTAACAGCGAGCGGTCGAACGTGTCCAGTGCGAGCGTGGCGGCCTGGCCGGCCCTCAGTACCCTGCATGCTGAGCGGTTCCTCTGGATGCTGCACACTGTCAACTTGAGGAACTGACCGGAGTCTGTAGGACCCACAACCAGCTGCTCCCCCTCACGGCAGATACCACTGGATGGATGGAAAGAGATGGATGAGAGTTTGACAGACACCAACAGAGAGGGAGAGAGAAAGGATGAAGAGAGTTTGACAGATACCACTGGAGAGAGAGAGGGGGAGGAGAGTTTGACAGATACCAATGGATGGACAGTTAGACATACCACCACTACATACAACATGAGAGAGAGACACAGAGAAATGTAATAAGACAAAGAGGGAAGGCCAGACAGATGCTACTCTACAAGGAGAACTAGATAAGAAAAAGGAACATGACAGAGAGGACAAGACACCGAGGCTCCTATATCAGTGCACTGACCTGTATAGAGTTCCTCCCACCACTGTCCCCACATCAGGCACTGTGTAGATCTCATCCACCTACAGGGAAAGCACACACTGTCAAAACACACATTTACATGTATGCTATTCATTTACTGTGTGTGTGTGTGTTACCTGGAACTCAGTGAGCTGTTGCATGAGCTCCTCCTGCTCCTTGCTGTTGCTGAGTGGGGGGATGATGTTGAAGAAGACCTTGAGCAGATTCAGACTTTCCCCAGACACACTGGACACGGTGAAGATGGGAGTGATGCTGCACAGGAAACAGCACCACCAGTCAGTCACATGACCAGGGCTATGACAACGCACACCATGACCAACATCAAATGACCAATACAATGTGTACACATCATGATCATGACATTGCAAGTGTGTGTGTGGAGGATTGACCGTCACAATTTATTGTTAAAATGATAGGCCGCCTAGATCTTTCATTTAAAGACGCTTGCTACCTTCGGTCTCAACGTAGACTTGATCTGAAGCCATTCTTGTGATTGTGATGTTGCTATCCATTGGAAATGTTTGTTGGCCTATGTAGCCAAATTTTATCTATGATAGAATGTTTTCCATTCATGTTTTTTATATGTCCTATTTATATCTGTATATGTGTAATATTTATATCTGTTTATCTGTAATATGTATATCTGTAATATTCATATCTGTATATCTGTAATATGTATATCTGTAATATTTATCTGTATATCTGTAATATCTATATCTGTATATTTATTTAATTTTTTTAACCTTTATTTAACTAGGCAAGTCAGTTAAGAACAAATTCTTATTTTCAATGACGGCCTAGGAACAGTGGGTTAACTGTCTGTTCAGGGGCAGAACGACAAATTTGTACCTTGTCAGCTCGGGGGTTTGAACTTGCAACCTTCCGGTTACTAATCTGTAATATCTGTAATGTGCATCTGTATAATTTATATCTGTAATTTATATCTGTAATATTTATATCTATAATCAAGCCACACCCAGCCATGATTACAGACACCTGTGTGTCCTTTCAAAGTATATAAGCTAGTGACACGCAGTGTGTGTCATTATACCCTGATGAAGACAGCTTGTCTGTCGAAACGTTGGTCATTAAATTATTGCATCCGAGCTCCTAGTGTGTACCTGGGTGACTGAGCGAACTGCTGTGCAGCCGTGACGGCATCGTCAGCAGTGGACACCACCAGTGGCACCTTGTTGCAGCCGGGCTGTTTTAGGATGCGCTCTAGCTGCCGGACCGTGCGCTCCACCGTTTCGCGCTTACACAGGTCCACCTTACTGACCACAATGAAGATGGGCACCTTCAGAGCCATGGCCAGACCCAGGTGCTCCCGTGTTGTACCGGCTAGATGGGGCACAGAGAGGGAGGGCGCAGGTTAATACGAGTCATGTCCATACATTTCATTGATGTGTCAACACAGATCTCTTACGGTTAAAGAGTGTTATCAAGTGTTATGTATGGTGCAGCTTTTGGCTTCACTCACAGATTCAAAAAGCATGCAATCTGAAGCTTATTGATATCCATGTAGTTAAGTACAGTGTTGGGGTGCCAGCAGATGAGACTGCTTATCTAGAGTTTAAACCCCATAGAAAGAGACTGGGACATGAGGCCAGGTTAATAACAACAGGTAAACAAGCCATGACATGGGTTATGACTGTTATGTCATGGAAAGAAGTGTGCAAAGGTGAGAGCAGATAATACAAGAAAACCGAGAGCCCCGTGACATAACACTTTGACACTCAACAATTTGAGATCCCCGGCCATCTGATTTGGATATAGCCTACATTTACATTTACATTTAAGTCATTTAGCAGACGCTCTTATCCAGAGCGACTTACAAATTGGTGAATTCACCTTCTGACATCCAGTGGAAAGTTGTATACATATTTCACAATAGCTTTGACCCTAGCCATATGTTGGCTACCTCAAAGTTGATGAGGTCACTGTGCATGTTTTTCTGCTGGGTGTGACTTTGAGAAGGAACGTGAGAGAGTTGAGAGACTGGAGAATTCCGTCACATGCTACTACACGTGGACTCAAATCATCACAGTCTGATTCCATCACATAATCACATCACATAGGAACCCATTTAAAAACAAACACACACTGCAAATGTAATTAGCTGTCTGGAGCCAGACTGTTTGTACACAGTCATACGCTTCTTATCACTATACACTGAACAAAAATATAAAACGGAACCATTTCAAAAGATTTTACTGAGTTAGTTGATAAAGAAATCAGTCAAGTTAAGTAGATTGATTAGGTCCTAATCTATGGATATGACTTGACAGTGAATACAGATGGTCACAAATACTTAAAAAAAAAAAAAATAATAATAATAACTTTAAAAAAGTAGGACCGTGGATCAAAAACCCTGTCAGTTTGTAGTGTGCAGCGCGACACATCTCCTTCTCATCGAGTTGATCAGGCTGCTGATTGTGGCCTGTGGAATGTTGTTCCCACTCCTCTTCAATGTCTGTGCGAAGTTGATGGATATTAGAACAAGCTATCATACACGTCGATCCAGAGCATCCCAAACAAGTTCAATGGGTTCAATGATGTCTGGTGAGTATGCAGGCTATGGAATAACTTGAACATTTTAGCTTCCAGGAATAGTGTACAGATCCTTGCGACATGGGGCCATGCATTATCATGCTAAAACATGAAGTGATGGTGGCGGATAAATGGCACTACAAATGGGCCTCAGGATCTCATTTCGTTCTCTGTGCATTCAAATTGCCATTGGTAAAATGCAATTGTGTTCGTTGTTTGTAGCTTATGCCTGCCCATACCATAACCCCACCATTCACAACATTGATTTTAGCAAACCACTTGCCCAAACGACACCATACACGTGGTTAGCGATTGTAAGGCCGGTTGGCTGTACTGTCAAATTCTCTAAAACGACATTGGAGGTGGCTTACGATTAACAAATGAACATTAAATTCTGGCAATTGCATGCTCCCTCAAAACTTGAGACATCTGTAGCATTGTGTTGTGAAAAAATTGCACATTTTAGAGTGGCCCTTTGTCCCCAGCACAAGGTGCACCTGTGTAATGATCATGCTGTTTAATCAGCTTCTTGATATGCCACACCTGTCAGGTGGATAGATTATCTTGTCAAAAAAAAAAATCTATGCTCATTAACAGGGATGTAAACAAAATTTGTGAGAAATGTTTGTGCATAGGGGATCTTTTATTTCAGTTCTTTAAAAATGGGAACACCAAACTTCACATGTTGCATTTTATTTTTGTTCAGTATAGTTTAAATAAGAACTACAAAACAAGATAAGGAGAGACTACAGTTGAGGGAGAAACAGATTGTAGGCCCTATTTGCAGAGAAAGCATAAGGACACAAAAAGGAAGAGAAGAGGGAAGCAAGATCGAGCATGTAAGAGAGAGAGAGAGAGAGAGAGAGGGTTCAGAGTGGGTGTAGCCTACTGTGTGACACTAAAACATCACCTCAAGCTTCCTATAGTGTGTGTAGAAAAACACTGCTGCTGACAAAACACTGCTGCTGACAAGTAAACAAAACAACTATGGTTATGCTCATAAAAAATAACTATTTCTGTATATCAACAATATGTCTGTATCTTAAGCCAGTGTCTCCCTTATATTCATTTAGCAACAGTGGCCAACCACTGCTAAATTCTTGCCACCACTACAAAAAATGTCAATATCTATATATTTCTACAGTGACAAGCTTTTAAATGGATAGTCGTTAGCTCAATGACTGGAAGTCTATGGGAACAGCTAGCATGTCATTGCGCTGACACTAGTAGCAAAGCACCCCCCGGTGGGTGAAATGTGAGAGATGTATGGCTGGGTCTGGATATAGGCCACAGAAAGGTCAAGGGCACTGACCCACAACAGTCTGGCGGGACCAAAATAAACCTACCCTCTCAGCTGAGACAGATTGCATTTGCATGCTGGAAAACCAAACATAATTTACACTGTATGTGTGTGTTAGGGGGCAAGGCTACATGGTGTCATAATGAGCCAACTTATTCCTCTGCTTTTATAGGCCCCATCAAGAGGCATGTCTTGGGTCAACATGATGCCGCAACAGAGCTCTGTAAACACCCCCCCCCTCACTAAGCGGAAAGTATGTGTGTGCATGTACAAGCAAAAAGGCATGCCTTGAAAAGCCTGCAGCTTCGCCGATCAGCTGATCCATGTCAAAGTATGTGTGTCACTGTCAAATCAAACTTCAATTGTCACATGCTTCGTAAACAACAGGTGTAGACTAACAGTAAAATGCTTACTTAAGGGAGAGGTGAAGCTGGTTGGGAGAACGCCAAGAGTGTGCAAAGCTGTCATCAAGGCAAAGGGTGGATATTTTGAAGAATCTCAAATATAAATATATTTAGATTAGTTCAACACTTTTCTGGTTACTATATGATTCCATGTGTGTAATTTCATAGTTTTGATGTCTTCACTATTATGTAGAAAATAGTAAAAATAAAGAAAACCCTTGTATGAGTAGATGTGTCCAAACTTTTGATTGGTATTAACATCTGCTAACTATGTGTATGTGACCAATAACATTTGATTTGTGAGTGTGTGGGTAGACAAAAAGTGTGTTAAAAATACATTTTTTAAAAAGGTCAATGTAGATAGTTAACCAAATAGCTACTCGGACTACACTGAAAAAACAACAACAAATGAAACATGCAAAGTGTTGGTCCCAAGTTTCATGAGCTGAAAAAAAAACTTATCCCAGAAATGTTCCATACGCACAAAAAGCTTATCTTAAATTTTATGCACACATTTGTTTAAAATCCCTGTTAGTGAGCATTTCTCCTTTGCCAATATAATCATCCACCAGACAGGTGTGGCATATCAAGAAGCTGACTAAACAGTATGATCATTATTACATAGGTGCACCTTGTACTGAGGACAATAAAAGGCCACTAAAATGTGCAGCTGTGTCACACCGAGAATTGAATATTCACTTATCTACCTTAAGCTGTCTCCAACATCGTTTTAGGGAATTTGGCAGTATGTCCAACTGGCCTCACAACCGCAGACCTCATGTATGGCGTTGTGTGGGCAAGTGGTTTGCTGATGCCAACATTGTCAACCGAGTTAAGATGAGCGGGACAACATTCCATGGGCCACAATCAACAGCCTGATTAACTCTATGCGAAAGGAGATGTGTCACACGGCATGAGGCAAACGGTGGTCACACCAGATACTGACTTATTTTCTGATCCATGCCCCCCCTAAAAGGTACCTGTGACCAACAGATACATATCTATATTTCCAGTCATGTGAAATCCATAGATTAGGCCCTAATTTAAATTGACTGATTTCCTTATATGAACTGTAACTTAGTAAAACGTTTGAAATTACTGCATGTTGCATTATATTTTTGTTCAGTGTATTTATGGCTTAAGGGGTAGGAGCTGCTCAGGAGCCTTTTTGTCCCCGACTTAGCAGGCCGGTCCCCTTCTTATCCAACATTAATGCTTGACTATTGATAGATTTCTATATCTGGGCCCATCGCCAATATGGGCCAGCTTCTCCATGGTGTTTTGGCGGGTCACAGACAATGCACCAGACAAGGCCTATTCCTTACACAGATCCATTTCTCTGTTTTATAATTAAATTCTGTGCTCTGACGTTGCAAGGCGTGTGTCTGTGTGTCCCATGGATGGTCCTCATTCCTGACCCATATCCCCCATGACATTAGTCTGACTTCAGAATCACTACCTGGCTGGGCCAGTGAAACAGAGAGGGAGGTGGTATGGCAGGTTGTGTAACCTGTGCACATACCATAACAGACAAGTAAACACATTGCTGAAGGTCACTTTCCAAACAAACATGCCTGTGTCTGGTTACTAGTTATGCAAATGTAAAATGAGAGTATAAAGACAGCTCAGGAATTTGGTACATTAGACTTACAATATTTCCATGGATAAATCGATCAATGTTTTGAACTGTTTGGTGGACTATTTTGACCAACCAACATACAGTACCTTCGGAAAGTAAATCGGGCCCCTTGACGTTTTCCACATTCTGTTACGTTACAGCCTTATTCTAAACTGGATACCATTTTCTCTCATCAATCCACACACACACACACACACACAATGCCCCGTAATGACAAAGCAAAAACAAGTTTTTCAAAATGTCTGATAAAATAAAAAAAATACCTTATTTACATAAGTATTCAGACTCTTTGCTATGAGACTCGAAATTGAGCGCAGGTGCATCCTGTTTCCATTGATCATCCTTGACATGTTTCTAAAACTGGGGTCAATTCAATTGATTGGACATGATTTGGAAAGGCATACACCTGTCTATATAAATGTCCAACAGTGCATGTCAGAGCAAAAACCAAGCCATGAGGTTGAAGGAATTGTCCATAGAGCACCGAGACAGGATTGTGTCGAGGCACAGATCTGGGGAACAGTACCAAAAAATGTCTGCAGCATTGAAGGTCCCCAAGAACACAGTGGCCTCCATTTTTAAATGGAAGAACTTTGGAACCACCAAGACTCTTCCAAGAGCTGGCCGCCCGGCCAAACTGAGCAATCGGGGTAGAAGGGTCTTGGTCAGGGAGGTGACCAAGAACCCGATGGTCACTCTGACAGAGCTCCAGAGTTCATCTGCGGAGATGGGAGAAACTTCCAGAAGGACAACCATCTCTGCAACACTCCACCAATCAGGCCTTTATGGTAGAGTGGCCAGACAGAAGCCACTCATCAGTAAAAGGCACATGACAGCCTGCTTGGAGTTTGCCAAAAGGCACCCAATAACTCTCAGATCATGAGAAACAAGATTCTCTCATCTGATGAAACCAAGATTGAACTCTTTGGCCTGAATGCCAAGCATCAAGTCTGGAGGAAACCTGGCACCATCCCTACGGTGAAGCATAGTGGCAGCAGCATGGTGGTGGCAGCATGCTGTGGGAATGTTTTTCAGCGGCAGGGACTGGGAGACGAGTCAAGATCGAGGCTGAACAGAGCAAAGTACAGAGAGATCCTTGATGAAAACCTGCTCCAGACCGCTCAGGACCTCAAACTTGGGCGAAGGTTCACCTTCAACAGGATAACGACCCTAAGCACACATCCAAGACAATGCAGGAGTGGCTTCCGGGACAAGTCTTTGAATGTCCTTGAGTGGCCCAGCCAGAGCCCGGACTTGAAAATAGCTGTGCAGCGACGCTGCCCATCCAACCTGACAGGGCTTGGGATGATACGCAGAGAAGAAAATGGGAGAAACTCCAAATACAGGTCTGCCAAGCTTGTAGTGTCATACCCAAGAAGACTCCAGGCTGTAATCGCTGCCAAAGGTACCTCAACAAAGTACTGAATAAAGGGTCTGAATACTTATATTAATTTGATATCCATCCTTTTATAAATTAGCGAAAATGTCTAGATACCTGTATTTATGCTTTGTCATTATGGAGTATTGTGTGTAGATTGGGGGGGGGGGGTTAATCAATTTTAGAATAATCTGTAACCTAACAAAATGTGGAAAAAGTAAAGTGGCCTGAATAATGTCCCAATTAAGTAATTCAGAAGAAATCATACAAACTGTCTGCAACAAAAGCAAATCTCATGCATTTTAACTCCGTAACGGAAGAGAGCCCGTATTCACCAGCTGCAGCTGAAAAGTTTCCACCTGTCACTGTTCTGGGAGAAATAGAGGCAGGGTGACGCATGTCAGCATGGCCGAGTAAGTCACTGTGTTCAGGTTGCAGTCTAAGATCTGCCACTTATTGAAAGCAAGGGGGAGTATTTGTTTTTGCTCTTTTTACCCCAGCTTCAAACTTCACAGCATTTTAGACAGTACTTTGATTCTCTGTCAAATAAACTGAAATTTGGCGAACCAGTCGAATTTTAGCAACCAGGAAATGGCAGAGCAATTTCTGCCTATTGTAGCTTTAAGTAGGGAGGAAGAGGCGATGCGAGAGCATTTACTCTTGCCCAAAATCTGTCTGCATGATATAAGCCCTTTATTGGTCTATGAGAGAGGGTCAAGTTACGTGAGGCTTATTTAATCTAATAGACGTTTCATAATGTTTAGGCTATTACACAAGTAATGACATAAGTGGATACACCTGGCATTCTGGCAACTTTGAGAAAAATTACTAAGTTGTGCTGGTTGTTCACAAGCATATCTGGCCTCTCATTGGCTAGAATGGTCCCACCTGATCTCGCCTGCCTTCAAATCATTGAGGACATGTATTTCTATTGTTAGAGCGGTCACTCTGTTTATTTTGTCAATATAATAGATCTTTGCCCTAAGGTATTCAAATCATTTTAGATCCCAGAAGCAGCCAAAGGCACCTGACTGCTAGACATGTAGGTGAGTTAGGAGGAAAGATAAACATGTCAGGTTGGCCGAGCGGTCTAAGGCGCTGCGTTCAGGTTGCAGTCTCCCTTGGCGGCTTGGATTCAAATCCCACTTCCGACAACATTTTGGTTGTTCCTGGCAACTAAGAGTGCAAATCAATAGTGTCATACTAAATACCTATTGTAAATGTAGGAGTAACAGCCAAAACCTGAAACAGGACTAGAGGCTTTAACTTGGCAGGCTGCCTACATTTCCCTTGAGGCACTCAAGCTCACTCTGATATCCAGGCAGTAAAGTATGGTGTTGGCAGACAAGCAGATACCACTGCTTATCTATAGAGTTAGAAACCCAGAGAGAGGGAGTCTTGTTAGGACGTGACTGTTAGATATGACAGTTGCACATTAAGCTCAACATAGCAGGATGGCCAAGCGGTCTAAGGCACTGCGTTCAGGTCGCAGTCTCCCCTGGATGCGTGGGTTCGAATCCCACTTCTGACAATTTTTTAGCTAATCCTGGCAAATGACAGAAAAAAAATGGATCAAGTTAGAAAGGAAAAGGTAATGAACTATTCAGTAACCACTGAAAGATCATCTCTAAATAAAAAAAAAGTCTAAGCAAGGGTGCCGCCTGTGTGTCCGTTTCCTTTCCTTCCTTCGCTCACATATCAGCTATGTCCCGATAAAGCTATTTTAGACTGTCTCCTCTTCCTCAGTCATGACCACTGATCTGGAAGGACTTGAAAGGTGAAAGCAATATTAAGGACACCTAACCAGCCCATCCAAGTATTAGTACAAAGGAACAGAAAGGAAACAAGAGCAGAATGCCTTTGAAAGCCTTGGGACAGTGGTGAACATCAAGAATCGGAACCTTTCCTGTAGCGTCAGCACTGACATCCCAAGTGTCTGCTTACTAACTCAACAGGTGCCTGTCCGTTGGTGATCTACAGACAAGCATCTGTTAGGGGGCTCAGAGGAACGCCGGTTAGCCTGGGACTTGATTTGATTTTGACTGGGGGAGGGGCGGCAGGGGTAGTCTGTTACATAAGCCCAGATAGCAGTGCGTTTTTGTTTTTTTGCAGTGTGTTTGTACAGCCGTACTGCCCAGCTTGGAACTTAGCTAGCCTGCCAGCTACAGGAGAGAGAGAAGGTTGGACTGGAATAGATTGTGCAATACTCCTGCTTAGGGCTGTCCCCTACTAAAGAAAATCTTGGTCGACCGAAAGTCTGTTCTTCCCGAACAATCGATTGCGCAACATTTTTAAACATGTATTTTTCCATATATAAAACACACAGTACGCGCTTTAACAAAATCAACTATGTGTACTGAACTCGTCTGATGCTTTAAATGGTTTGAAGCATCAAGAGGGCACCAGAGATCTAGATAACTAGAAACAAAAAAACAACCAGACTGAACTATTTTCCTCCCACTCCTGTTGGCTTTCGCAAATTTCTGCCATTACTCTCCTGAAGTTGCCGGTAATAGGCTACACGAGGAGTCTGCAACCTTTCATGTTGAACGCCAATTTATTTGACAATTTCTACTGAGATGTATGACAGTTGTTTTCAAATGCACATTTTTGTTAGAGTTTCGTTTAATCTATAATAAAATCTTCATCTCTCAAAATCATTCATATGTGGTTAATCAAAATTTTATCGAAATCTAAATGAAAATGGTACAAACCTAAAAAGTAACTGATTGCCAACAAATAAAAACATTCTAGCCTGTAGTTAGAAAATATCCTGATTAAAAATACATTTCCTATGAATCACCTTGTTTCAGACAGGCCATGTGTCACCAAACTTGAAACATTGTATCAACTATTAACTTGGGCCAGCCCAAAGCTTGCACTAGCAAACTTGCAACATTGTATATATATTCTGGGACCTCAGTTTCCTGAGCTAGTGAGCACAGGACAGACACAGCTGTAGGATATTTGCGCAAGGGATAAGAAGCAGTGCTTGACTTGGGCAGGAGCTCGTCGGAGCTTGGTACCGGCACCTCAAATGTTCTACTGCTCGAGTTCCTGTTCCTCTTATAGAATATGAGCTCAAAAGTATTGTGGAGCTCCTGCACCTAAATAAACTCAGCAAAAAAAGAAATGTCCTCGCACTGTCAACTTCATTTATTTTCAGCAAACTTAACATCTGTAAATATTTGTATTTGTATGAACATGACAAGATTCAACAACTGAGACAAATTGATCAAGTTCCACAGACATGTGACTAACAGAAATAGAATGTCCCTGAACAAGGGGGGGGGGGGGGTTCAAAGTCAAAAGTAACAGTCAGTATCTGGTGTGGCCACCAGCTGCATTAAGTACTGCAGTGCATCTCCTCCTCATGGACAGCACCAGATTTGCCAGTTATTGCTGTGAGATGTTACCCCACTCTTGCACCAAGGCACCTGCAAGTTCCCAGACATTTATGGGGGGAGGAATGGCCTTAGCCCTCACTCTCCGATCCAACAGGTCCCAGACGTGCTCAATGGCCATGGTAGAACACTGACATTCCTGTCTTGCAGAAAATCACACACAGAATAAGCAGTATGGCTCGTGGCAATGTCATGCTGGAGGGTGATGTCAGAATGAACCTGCAGGAAGGGTACCACATGAGGGAGGTGGTAGCGTTGAGATTGCCTGCAAAGCTCAGTCTGATGATGCTGTGACCGCCCACCTCCAAAATCGATCCCACTCCAGAGTACAGGCCTCAGTGTAACGCTCATTCCTTCAACAATAAAGGCGAATAACTGACCTTTAGGAGGCATCGCCTGCCTTGGACAAGCACAGAGGCACAGCATTCATGTAAACCAGGGGAAGGCAACTAGAATTAGCTGTGGGTTGACAATTCTTTGCTAAAAACTTTGGGGGAACAAAACATTATAATCACAGATGGCTGGTCTTGGCCTGCGGGCAGCCTGTTGCCGACCCCTGACGTAAACCAACAAAAAGCGATTTTAACAAACAACCAGAGAGTCTGGGTCAAGTGTAGCAGTCAGACTCACCGATGCCCGTATTTGCACTGACCACAAGCATGGCAAAGTCTGGGCAGTAGCTGGTCAGGCCAAAGATGGTTGTCTTCAGGTACTTGTGGTGGCCGGCCAAGTCAATGAACGTGATCATCTTAGAGGCACTCTCACATATGTCCTCTGCTGTCCGCGACTCACTGTAGTTCACCACCTAAGGGACACAAGAGGTCAAAGGTTAAAAAAAGAAAAATCACAAGCCAACCTATTAGTGGTCATGAAAAGCCTTTTGAGAGTTTGGGACATGGCCAGTCCTTTCCCTCACCTCTCCTTTACTGTTGAAGCCAAGAATCTCAAAGCTGATGCTGGAGGTGCGTCCTGTCTGGATCTCATGGAGGTGTCTGAAGAGGTTGAGTCTGGCCCGGCCTCGCCCGTTATCCAGCTCACCCTGTGTCAGCACACCTAGCAGGGTGGACTTTCCTGAGTCCACGTTACCCAGCACAGCCACCCGCAGGTCCAGGAACTAAATACAAAAACACACATATAACATAGTATGAATGTTGACCTAGTCACACATAGCAAACTTATCAGCAAATGTTGTAGTAGTAGTAGTACGACAAGTAGTGACTCTCGCTGTCTACAGCCAATGTAAACACACTTAATGGCTTATGAGCTTCTCATGAGGTCACTAACCTGCTGGTCGTCTGGCACCTTCCTTATGAGAACCTCAGCTATCTTACGAGGGATATCAGCATCATGGTCCACCTCTCTCTCTCTGAGAATGGTGATGTCAGCCCCAACCCTTCAAGTCAAAAGTATATGAAAAGAGTCAATTACACGTACAACATCGGCCCAGAAATACTTCTGGTACAAGAATTGCACAAGCAATTTCATCACATCTTTTAAAAATATGAGTATACGAGAAGAGTAAGACTAAGACACTGCATCTCAGTGCTTGAGGTGTCACTACAGACAACCAGGTTCGAATTCCTACTATCACAAATGGCCGTGATTGGGAGTCCCATAGGGAGGCGCACAATTGGCCCAGCGTCATCCGGGTTTGGCCAGTGTAGGCAGTTATTGTAAATTATAATTTGTTCTTAACTGACTTGCCTAGTTAAATAAATTTAAAATAGATTTAAATTTTTTTTAAACTAAACAGTTGGTGTGTGGGTCGTACTTCTCTGCCATCCTGCCTAGGGTCTTTAGCGATGACCCCAGGTCTTCCTCTGATAGGCCCACCAGCATGCCGTTGTCATCGACACCAATCTGATAGACAGCCTCACCCCGCCCCTCCTGTAGTCGCCATTTCATCTGTGTGGCCAGGTGTTCAAAGCGGTATTGCGTGGGGTCGATCAGCTTCAGCTGTAGAGGGGGAGAGGAAGCTGAGACTAAAGAGCTGAAGGAATGGTATGGCTAATACCTCGGTTCAGGCAAATAAATGGCTAACGCCTCTGTTCAGGCCAATTAATGTTTCTAGTTTGCACTTTGCAGGTGGTGAAAATAACTAATACTGTAAGTAGGATGTCTTTGTACATTTGTTTGGAGGCAGCAGCTGCCCCAGGCCCTAAAAATGACAGTGCTAATCCACTGTGGTAGGACATGAACATGTTCGGGTTGCAGCCAGACTATTTACTGCTCTTTGGTCATAATACACCTTTACATACAGAACAGAAGAGTGAAACAAAGCTACATCCAGTCTTTTCCACGAGTGCCGGCTGTCGGCTAAACAGCCAATGACAGGCTCATTTTCAGCCAGCTACTTTTTCCATTTCAATTAACTAAGCTACTTTTCAAAAAAGTCAACCGATCCCTCTCCCGCTAGAAGAAACAATATACATCTTCTAGCAATCTATTGACTTTAAACATCAGCTATCTGAGCAGCTAACCGATCACCGCAGCTGTACATAGTCCATCTGTAATTAGCCCACCCAATCTACCTACCTCATCCCCATATTGTTTTTATTTACTTTGCTGCTCTTTTGCACACCAGTATCACTACTTACTCACCATCATCATCATCTACTCATCTATCACTCCAGTGAAAATCTGCTAAATTGTAATTACTTTGCTACTATGGCCTATTTATTGCCTTACCTCATGCCACACTGTATATAGACTTTATTTTTCTTTCTATTGTGTTATTGATGTTCATTCCCTGTGCAACTCTGTGTTGTTTCTGTCACACTGCTTTGCTTTATCTTGGCCAGGTCGCAGTTGTAAATGAGAATGTGTTCTCAACTAGGTTACCTGGTTAAATAACGGTGAAATAAAACAAAATAATATATATATATATATATATTTTTTAAATAGGCGCTTGTCAATCACAAAGCGAGCGATGACCGAGAAAAACTGCTTTGTCTCGCCTTCCGATACCTGTGTGTAGTGTGATTCGTCTGCGTTGTGGTTGGTTGAAGTCAAATTTCTTTACATGCAGTGGGAGAGCATGATGCTTCTTCATCTTCTCTGTGAGTGAATTTCATTTTACTTGCATATACACCTATACCTTTTCAGTTCGCAAGGTGTAAAGTATGAGCAAGTTGTGGTTTATACCAAAATGAATTGCTGCCATAGCAAAAAGTACAGTTGAAGTCAGAAGTTTACATACACTTAGGTTGGAATCATTAAAACTCGTTTTTCAACCACTCCACAAATGTATTGTTAACAAACTATACTTTTGGCAAGTCGGTTAGGACATCTACGATTTCTTATTTCTATGCAAACAACTATGTAGAGTCCCATATAACCCACCTCACATCCAGTAACAGTGCCTGGGGCATTGCATGCACTGAGTGAAGTGCTGAAAGATTCATTTTTAGAACCGCACCAGCATAGAAGCTGGTCAAATTTAGCCGGAAGTCTACTGAAGTTTGACTTTGTCCTTAGTTTCTTGGCTTTTTACATAATTTTGTTCACACACACACTAGATTGTTATCCAACGTTTGTTTGATCTTGATCAACTGCTACTAGCAAAGGGATGTCAGAGAATCTCATCTATCAGACAGACAAATCACACCGTTACCACGGTAAAAGGCCTGCCCTTAAAAAGTGTCAGCTAAATATTTTTCACACCCAAGTGACTCAAATATTTGAGGGCACATTGTACTTTATTGAGCATGGAAAACACCCAAAAACATTTATTCATTTGCAGTGTTTGCCCTATATTTTCGGGATGGTAAAACATTTTCAGTGTAACATTTGTGTAAAGTATTCAGATATAAAGTACGTAGAATTAACAATCACCAAAATAAAAACTAGACAGTCAGGGAAAAAAAATAGCATGTAAAAAGTGTTGGTCCCTCATTTCATGAGCTGAGATAAAACATCCTAGTATTTTTCCATACACACAAAAACCTTATTTCTCTCATATTGTGCACAAATTTGTTTCCACCCCTGTTAGTGAGCATTTCTCCTTTGCCAAGATAATCCATCCACCTGACAGGTGTGAGATATCAAGAAGCTGATTAAACAGCACGATCATTACACAGGTGCACCTTGTGCTGGGGACAATAAAACACCACTCTAAAGTGTGCAATTTTGTCACAAAACAAAATGCAACAGATGTTTCAAGTTAAGGGAGCGTCCAATTGGTACGCTGACTGCAGGAATGTCCACCAGAGCTGTTGCATGTTAATTTCTCTACCATAAGCCACCCACAACGTCGTTTTAGAGAATTTGGTAGTATGTCCAACCAGCCTCAACCACCTACAAGGACTTCCACATCCGGCTTCTTCACATGTAGTGATAAACTAGGGCTAGGCTATTCACTTGTAAAGTAAAGCTGAAATATAGACAAACAATGATGGAGGTAAGAGTATTGGAAACTGGAAGGCCTTCCATCAGCTGACAACTGCTTTCTCCAGTAATGAGTGAACAAAGGTGTGTGTCATGACACATGTATAACATTGTATTTCAGCTTACCTTGTACTCTATATTCCCCTCTTCAGCCTGAAAGAGAGGAGAGGACAGCATTGTTATGTTGGACAGAAGAGAACTGAGACAAATGGTGCCTACTGTTCTCTAAAAAGGCACAAAGAACCCCAATCTGACTGAAAGAGCAGTATCCAACAGTAAATTAATGGAGTGGGTAGTTGGAAGAACTTTAAAGCTGCTACATTTTTTCAACGAGCCATAAAAGAGTCTACATGCAAATAGAACTGTAAAGTGATGCAATGTTGGCTTAAATTGCTCTTTGAGTAGAGATTTCCTGATTATTCTGTGAACTAAAGACCACACACAGGCAGCCAATAGCATAGTCAATGGAAAAACAATAAGCCCAACATCATTGGTCACCAAACGGTCGATCACGATCGGCTGGTCATCTCCAAGGCATTCCTAGTCAATCGTCAAAATATTTCCGTAAAAAAACAAAACAAAGTGCTACTCGCGCTGTTGGCGGTAAGTAAACTCGATTCAGCTGCCCTGAGGCTGGGTAAGCGAAGTGTTCCCATTTTGTACCATCTCATGTGTCTGAAGGTACAAATCAAGTGCACTATAGGCCTACCGCTGGTGTCGGGAGTAGGCGTAAAAGAAAGCTACAGGAAAGTTGATACGGTGAAAAAAAAAAATGTTTTACCATGAATAGTGAGACTCAAAGAAAACAGCAAAGAGCTGCTGTTAAAAAATAAATAATGTATGAGCGAGTTCATGTTTGTTCTTATTCAGCACTGTCACTTTTTATTCAACCATAAAATGTGTGTTCTTCCTACATCCACTTGAGCTATAACCAGCACTGCAGCTGTACTGAATGAGTAGGAAAATGTATTGATGGGTTTGCGTTATTATTAGCAGTTTGTGTCTTAATATCAAGGAATATTTCACTTTCTCTGCCCATAAGAGTAACATGAATTTGTGCACGAGGTAGAAATAATCCGGTGCGTCTCGAGTTTCAATCAACTGGAAGGCTGTCGCTTTTTGGTCAGTGTCAGCAGAGGAAAGGGAAGTGGACCCTCAGTCTGCTACTCTCTCCCTCCACTGAGACTGACCATCAGTCCAGTAAAATAAAAACAAAAATATTTTAATGTATGTTCACTTAGCTGTACCTCACAAGTAATACAACAACTGTTCTATTACTGGTGCGATCATATAGCCTACCTCAAATCTTGAAATATATATATTTTTAAAAATGGTTCGAACAATGCATTGGCAGGACAAGTCAAGCAAAGCCAATATGCAGTGAATGTATTGGGCCGATAGCCTACTGCACAAGCCTCATTGTTACAGTAATGTTTTAATAGGGTAATGTTGTAAAAGGCTTACATTTAAGTCATGTTAATAAATAAAAAATCTGAGTGGTAGATCTCAGCTTGCATTTTTACTCAGAAAGTGATCTTGACTCAGAAAATGTTGACCACTGCCCTACATAATGGCCATGACAGACCACTGACATTCCTGTCTTGCAGGAAATCACGCACATAATGAGCAATATGGCTGGTGGCATTGTCATGCTGGAGGGTCATGTCAGGATGAGCCTGCAGGAAGGGTACCACATGAGGGAGGAGGAGGTCTTCCCTGTAACGCACAGCGTTGAGATTGCCTGCAAAGCTATGTCCGATGATGCTGTGACCGCCCACCTCCAAATCGATCCCGTTCCAGAGTACAGGCCTCAGTGTAACGCTCATTCCTTTGACGATAAAAGCGAATCCGAACATCACCCCTGTAGAGACAAAAACGCGACCCGTCAGTGAAGAGCACTTTTTGCCAGTCCTGTCTGGTCCAGCGACGGTGGGTTCGTGCTCATAGGCGACGTTGTTGCCTGGTGAGGACCTGCCTTACAATAGGCCTACAAGCTCTCAGTCCAGCCTCTCTCGGCCTATTACGGACAGTCTAGGTACTGATGGAGGGATTGTGCATTCCTGGTGCAACTCGGGCAGTTGTTGCCATCATGTACCTGTCCCGCAGGTGTGATGTTTGGATGTACCGATCGTGTGCAGGTGTTGTTACACGTTGTCTGCCATTGCGAGGACGATCAGCTGTCCTTCCCATCTCCCTGTAGCGCTGTCTTAGGCTTCTCACATTACATTGCAATGTATTGCCATGGTCACATCTGCAGTCCTCATGCGTCCTTGCAGCATGCTTAAGGCACGTTCATGCAGATGAGCAGGGACCCTGGGCATTTTTCAGAGGCAGTAGAAAGGCCTCTTCAGCGTCCTAAGTTTTCATAACGGTGACCTCAATTTCCTACCGTTTGTCAGCTGTTAGTGTCTTAAAGACTGTTCCACAGGTGTATGTTCATTAATTGTTCATGGTTCATTGAACATGCATGGGAAACAGTGTTTAAACCCTTTACAATAAAGATCTGTTAAGTTATGGATTTTGACGAATTGTATTTGAAAGACAGGATCCTGAAAAGGGAAGTTTATTGTTTTGCTCTCAGTGAGTGAGTGAGTGGGGAGAGAGGAGATGCATACAGTGCCTTGCGAAAGTATTCGGCCCCCTTGAACTTTGCGACCTTTTGCCACATTTCAGGCTTCAAACATAAAGATATAAAACTGTATTTTTTTTATGAAGAATCAACAAGTGGGACACAATCATGAAGTGGAACAACATTTATTGGATATTTCATTCCCCGAATCAAAAACTGAAAAATTGGGCGTGCAAAATTATTCAGCCCCCTTAATTTAATACTTTGTAGCGCCACCTTTTGCTGCGATTACAGCTGTAAGTCGCTTGGGGTATGTCTCTATCAGTTTTGCACATCGAGAGACTGAAATTTTTTCCCATTCCTCCTTGCAAAACAGCTCGAGCTCAGTGAGGCTGGATGGAGAGCATTTGTGAACAGCAGTTTTCAGTTCTGTCCAGAGATTCTCGATTGGATTCAGGTCTGGACTTTGACTTGGCCATTCTAACACCTGCATATGTTTATTTTTGAACCATTCCATTGTAGATTTTGCTTTATGTTTTGGATCATTGTCTTGTTGGAAGACAAATCTCCGTCCCAGTCTCAGGTCTTTTGCAGACTCCATCAGGTTTTCTTCCAGAATGGTCCTATATTTGGCTCCATCCATCTTCCCATCAATTTGAACCATCTTCCCTGTCCCTGCTGAAGAAAAGCAGGCCCAAACCATGATGCTGCCACCACCATGTTTGACAGTGGGGATGGGGTGGTCAGGGTGATGAGCTGTGTTGCTTTTACACCAAACATAACATTTTGCATTGTTGCCAAAAAGTTCAATTTTGGTTTCATCTGACCAGAGCACCTTCTTCCACATGTTTGGTGTGTCTCCCAGGTGGCTTGTGGCAAACTTTAAACTACACTTTTTATGGATATCTTTAAGAAATGGCTTTCTTCTTGCCACTCTTCCATAAAGGCCAGATTTGTGCAATATACGACTGATTGTTGTCCTATGGACAGAGTCTCCCACCTCAGCTGTAGATCTCTGCAGTTCATCCAGAGTGATCATGGGCCTCTTGGCTGCATCTCTGATCAGTCTTCTCCTTGTATGAACTGAAAGTTTAGAGGGACGGCCAGGTCTTGGTAGATTTCCAGTGGTCTGATACTCCCATTTCAATATTATCGCTTGCACAGTGCTCCTTGGGATGTTTAAAGCTTGGGAAATCTTTTTGTATCCAAATCCGGCTTTAAACCTCTTCACAACAGTATCTCGGACCTGCCTGGTGTGTTCCTTGTTCTTCATGATGCGCTTTTAACGGACCTCTGAGACTATCACAGTGCAGGTGCATTTATACGGAGACTTGATTACACACAGGTGGATTGTATTTATCATCATTAGTCATTTAGGACAACATTGGATCATTCAGAGATCCTCACTGAACTTCTGAAGAGAGTTTGCTGCACTGAAAGTAAAGGGGCTGAATAATTTTGCATGCCCAAATTTTTCAGTTATTGATTTGTTAAAAAAGTTTGAAATATCCAATAAATGTCGTTCCACTTCATGAGTGTCCCACTTGTTGTTGATTCTTCACAAAAAGATACAGTTTTATATATTTATGTTTGAAGCCTGAAATGTGGCAAAAGGTCGCAAAGTTCAAGGGGGCCGAATACTTTTGCAAGGCACTGTAAATACACACACAGCAGCCCAAGTTCAAGTCCATGGGAAAGAAAGCTAAAAGACTAAGTAATAAACTATAGCTAATTATTATGTGAGGAGGCTCTATTCTATCGAAATCTCTCTGGGGGAGAAAGCAATTAATCAGCTCTGCAGAGGATTTCAGTGGCGTCTGCCTTTGCTTCAGTCCTCTACACTCAGCAGGCGAGGCACGCCGTCCCTTTGCTATTTACAAACACAGCTGTTCCAGATTTTTTGGGCTAGCTAGCTAGTAACGTTAGTCAACAAACCATTGGACACAATTATACAAATTATTAAAACGGGGCGATTTGGCTAACTTGGCTATAGTAGTTTTACTGCAACTATTCAGTTCAATAAACAACCAACGCTGCTACAATGTATTTTGTACAGCCAGCTAACATAACTAGCTAGATATAGCTACCTGCTACGTGTCACTGCAGCTGAAGCCAGGAAGCTAGCAAATAGTGTAAACATTACTTTCTGCTTGCAGACACTTGCTTCAAACGGTCAGTCAGTTCACAAGAACTTCCAACAGAAGATGGTTACAAACATGTTTTTGGACAATATGCATGCATACAAGTATGGTATGCACAAACAAATTGTAAGAGTTTTAGAAAGTAATTGGCGGGTAATAATCTTGCAAGCCATTTCTCGTTAGTCAGCTAGCTAACGTTAGCTAGCTACTGTACCACCCAATTGCAGGCTACCGAAGCATATCTGCTTACCTCTGGGGGTAGATTAGCCGGGGGAAGATATGGGGGGTTATTGCTTTGTTTGGAGTTTCGGGATGACCGACTCTTAGCTTTTTTGGCATTCTTCAAAGACTTTTTAGAACTCATTCCGAAGCCATTCCCCGAACTAACGTTAGATCCAACTCCTTGGCAACCAGACTTCTGCCCGGAACCTGAACCAAAAAGCTCTGATACCCGCGAATCCATTACTTCGGAACCGTGTGTACGCTAGCTATGTACGATTTTAAATAGAAAACGTCCTAAAACCGAGACATTCAAGCGTATTTTTAATGGGGAGAGTTTCAAAAAATGTTTTAAAAAAAAGCGAGAGCAACTCAACTGCCAGCTGGTTATGGTTTCTGCCCCCACTACAAAGTGGACAATAACAACTCCGCGTCATTGACTCGTTTTGAGTTGACAGCGGATCTACGTCAGACCTATATTATTCATATTTAAAGTAGCTTGCTACGTCAGTACATTTCATCAATACAAAATATTTGGGCTTGTTCGACATTGCAGCCCACAGTGCAAGTGACTTCCGAACGATTGATCAACTTGCATCACAAATAATGACTCAATATTATTTTTAGATCATTCAGTCAATCACAATTTACCCATGGTAGGCTACATCACGGTTTTGACACGGCCAAAATTAGCTACTTAGAGGTGTATTCATATGACCTATATTTGAAGATTAAGTCAACTTTTAAATAACTTTCCAACTGATTGTGTAGCAATACCATTTGTTAGTAATGTTGAGTTAATACAAGTTAATATATGTATTTTAACCTAACCAATAGGCCTAAACTTTATGAGGTTACATCGTTACTACTGGGATCAACTTGTATGAACATGTATACTGTTCAATAGTACCACCATGTGGTCATACACAAAAAATTATATTGGCATTTGGGGAGGTGCATCTGTGACAGCCAAAAGTTGCACGCGATTTGGTTTTCCAATAGCAAGGTTCAGTGCAACATGGCAGTGTTGCCATTGTTTCTAAGTTTGCCTTTGTAATTTTTAAATAAACCTTGTATCCAACCCCCATATCACACACAAACGGTAAATATACACTCAGTGTCCAGTTTACAAGGTACACCCATCTAAAATAAAATACAAATATTTGTCACATAGACCTTACCGTGAATGGCGTTGTTTATCAATGATTTTTGAGCCCATAACCAACAATGCAAAGAAGCGCAGCGATCTAAGGCACTGCATCACCGTGCCAGAGGAGTCCCTGGTTCAAATCCAGGCTGTATCTCATCTGGCTGTGATTGTGAGTCCCATAGGGTGGTGCACAATTGGCCCAGTGTCATCTGGGGTAGGCTGTCATTGTAAATATGAATTTGTTCTTAAACGATGGTAAGAAATGTTTGCTAACTAAAGGAAAAATATGAGCACAATAAACAACAACAAGGCTATATACAAGTGGCACCGAGTCAATGTACCGGGGTACGGGTTTGTTGAGGTAATTGAGGCAATATGTACATGCAGGTAGGGGTAAAGTGACAGTGCATAACAGAGCAGCAGAAGTACATTAGCATGATGCAACAGGAACCAGGATTCGTAGCACCAGGCAATGTTTTTCCACTCCGCAATTGTCCTGTGTTATGTGTTGGTGATCGCAAGCCCATCGGAGCCGCTTCTTCTTGTTTTTAGCTGATAGAAGTGGAACCTGGGGTGTTTGTCTACTGCAATAGCCCATCAGTGACAAGGACCGACAATTTGTGTGTTCCAAGATGCCGTGATGCACGCCGCTATTGTACTGATATATTTGGGCTTGAAGTGACAAATTCGTGCCAATTTCGTATGAAATGATGTGTACATTATTTTTAGGCTACGTTTCATTTCAGGGTAATGGTACAACCCACTAGCATGGCGTTGTTTATTAATGATAAACACCTGCAAAGTTTGCTAGTCATGACTGAGCTGAGCAATATAATAGATCATCTTTGACTACAACAAATATGGTGAATATATTAAGATAGTTGACTCAGGCTGTTTCCTAGGGATGCAGGATATATCCGTGAACATAACGGAATCGGCCAATATTAGCTAAAAAGTCCAACATCTGTATTGGCCATTGTCTAAATTTAACGCCGATGTGAGAAAACAATGTCAAAGCTGACGTGCACACCTATATAATGTATGTACATGACATAATGACTCCACGTAAAATGTTGCTCTACACCTGCAACACAGCATTCCTAGCCTAGCCCACAATGTCTGCTGTGTGGATCGAGCAGTCATTTGAAAGAGTAAGAACATTTCAGCGAGACAACTCAAAGCCAAAATCCACTAACGCCAAGATATTAGAATTCATTGCCATTGACAATCAACCGTTCTCTGTCCAAGGTGATGTTGGCTTTCGCGACTGGTCGAGCACCGGTACACACTAACATTACCAAGTGTGCTATTGTTCAGATGTTGCCCTACCGGAGTTGCACAGTAATAGCGTAACTGCTATTAGCTTCACAACATACTGTAATGAAACAGGCAGGGAGCAGGTCTCGAACCCTCGACCTTCAATGTCCAGCGCGCTATCGACTGTGCCGCAAAAGCATGGTCGAGCAGCAGAAAACCCAGGGTCGTTACAATACTATGAAATGTCATGTGGGTCTTTGCGTGTCAAAAAAGGTACACGTCAAATAACACTATTTTACACATTAAATAAGCTTTTAATTTGGCATGTCAAATAACACAGTTCCATTATAGAAGTTTGTGTGTTCTGAATTTTCACGTGCAAGCCCAGCGCCACCACTACTATCAGTAGCACTGTCAAAGCTGTACAAAAAAAGTCTGCAAACACTGGCCACGAACGATGTTTACAATACCGCGTTGGTAATAAAGCATGATTTGTTCAAACGCAACTTCTTGGGTAGCTAGCTAGCTTTTGCTTGGTACCTAGCTAGCACCAATACAACCAGCCTGAAAACAATGACCAGAAGAAACTTCAGTCATTTTCACTATTCTTAGCAATGATTTAGGAATCCTTGTGAGTACATATTAGCTAGGTAGCCACTTGTTGTTCGCCCATTGAAATTGAACTTCAGTTCATGAAAATAAATAGCTAGCCAGCTACTTAACCCTGTTGCCCAAAGCTGACGTTATAAACAGCCAGCTTGCTTCATCTGGCTAGTGAGGCTCGACCTGACAGTATTGTGAAGCTAGCCACAATAAGGATTAGGCACAATTGTGGAATTTGCGGTTTGCCTTCAAAATAAAAGTGAAGGTGATGCAAAAGGATACAGTTCGTGGAATCATGCCATATTTAGACTAGATAATGTTAACAAGGTTGGGATGTGAACCAAGGAAATGGGGTATCAGTCTACTCGGTGACACCCACAGAACACAACTGTGAAGAGTTTACGCAACTATTAGTTTTAGCCCTTATTGCGGGACTGTGACTGTGTGAAATCACCTCACCAGTCAGCCTGTTGTGTGTATTGACATTCATATTGCACTGTATAGATTTACCTAAGGATTGGGGATCAATTCAATGGGGTAACAGTCTACTCAATACCCAAGATATTTTTTTCCCAACGCCCTCCTCAGAGTTATCAAACTCCAAAACATCCACTCAGTATTGTTTTTCCTCAGGAATGTTCAATACACATAGGTTGACAATAAATGTGTCTCAACTCACAGTTGTTTCAGAGTCCCACAATAAGAGCTACGATGCTAATGTTCTTTAGGTGTCACTGAGTAGACTGATACCCCATGTCATTGATCCACAAACATAGGTAAGGCTGTACAGTGAAATAAGTATGCCACCAATGCTATTCTAAAGTATAATACTGTAATGACCTGACTAGATCATAAAGGAACAATTGTCCAGACAGAGGATTGAGTTTACGAATTGACGGTTTATTAACCCAACTTTACACAGGCTACTGTTTGGCCGTAGCCCACGCCAAATAAACGAAAGATAACCCACAGGCCAACTGTGACCTTCTCTTGTGAAGGCCAGACATAAGAGAGAGAACAAAGGCTAAACCTGGTCTTAACTTCCAATGCTCCATCCCCCTGCCCAACCCCACTCCACCAACCACCAGGACGCCCGGCATCAGAACATTCCAGGCATTCCCGTGATTGGCAGATAGCAGGTTGATTGGTATGTCGGACCCCGCAAACACTGGGAAGTACAACACAACCCACTAATAGCCTAACACATAACACACAGCTGTCTGTGCAGGTCGCTACAATAGATCCAGTGTGATTTCAGCAGATTTTTGCAAAATTACCAAATGATTATATATAACAACATTCTAACTTCGTTTAGCATGATCTTTTTAATTGTGGCATAATTCTACTATTTGCATGCATTTGCATCACTGTCAACGACATCATTTATATTTTGAAGGCTAGCCACGAAGTCCACTATGTGGCTGTTCCTTATTGTGGCTAGCTTCACATAGATGGGGCTTGACCATCATTAATCAAATTAGAAGTGTCTTATAAATTAGGGTTATTTTAGATGATCACACCTAGCTATTTCGTTAGCTAGCTAACTATAGCTACTGAAACAGATTATGTAATTTTTCTATTTTGGGGAAGAACATTGTTTGCATCCATGAGCTAGCTGCATCACATCCGGCCGTGATTGTGAGTCCCATAGGGCGGTGCACAATTGGCCCAGCGTCGTCCGCGTTTGGCCGGGGTAGGACGTCATTGTAAATAAAAAAGAATTTGTTCTTAACTGACATTCCTATGTAAATAAAGGTTAAATGTAAAAAAAATAAAAAAATCCTAGCTAGCTTTTCTTTATGACCAGCACTGTAGGTGCGCGAGACAACTTTAACAGCATCATAGCATACGTATCGATGAATCATTGTGACATATGAAATACGAGTGATAGCATAATCAATGTATAATAACTACTTAAAAAACGAATGATCGTATAAAATTATTATGTGACGTGCAGTCATATTCAGGTCCTGATTGGTCAAAAAGCTTATTTGACACGTCAAATAGTGTTATTTGACACATGCTTTTTTTTTTTACATGCAGAGACCCAAATTGCGTTCCATATAAATCCTGGTTGAGAATGAAACGACTGAACAAATGAACAACGAAACAGCACAGCAAGTAAGTGAAATAAATAGGTTTTGATTATGTTTTACAGGTAATGGGGACACATGTAAATCCAACAAAATAACGTTTGGTCAGTGTGTGTGTGTAACCTTTATTTAACTAGGCAAGTCAGATAAGAACAAATTCTTATTTACAATGACTTCCTACCCCGGCCACACCCTGGATGACTCTGGGCCAATTGTGCACCGTCCTATGGGACTCCCAATCACGGCTGGATGTGATAAAGCCTGGATTCGAACCAGGGACTGTAATGACACCTCATGCACTGAGATGCAGTGTCCATGCACCGCTGCCTTAGACCGCTGCGTCCATGTGTGTGTGTTAACTATTTAACTGTACTAGAATGCTTAAAAATGCTTTAAAAAAATGTTTTATAGCGTTTATCGGTACCGTTTTTTGGGTCAGTTCCGGTCTACTTAAGGGGGTGGGTCTCCCATAGACACCAATGCAATAGCAGCTTGGTCTGGTCTACTTAGTTCATTGACTTTCATTGAACCAGAAAAAAACACGAGTGGGGTGTCTCACTTCCTCTTCCGTCTCTCGCTAAACTTGGCTGCCTGAGCATGGAACAAATTGTGTTTTTGCACCTATACATTTTTACCAGCAAATTATCATAATCCATTGGGTCATTTGTGAAGTTTCACTTATTTTTCCAATAGTCTGAATATAAAAAAAAAACCAACACTCCCCCATCACCCAAAGAAAAATGTTTTTTTTATCACAATCCAGTGGGTATACGATGTGATATAGATGTAATTTACTGGTTGAAATCTGGTCAGAACGTCTTATAACCAGATCAAAGGCAGAAGGATCCTACCCTTTTTTTCAATTTTCTCCTAAAATGACATACCCAAATCTAACTGCCTGCAGTTCAGGACCTGAAGCAAGGATATACATATTCTTGCTACCATTTGAAAAGAAACACTTTGAAGTTTGTGGAAATGTGAAATGAATGTAGGAGAATATAACATATTAGATCTTGTAAAAGATAATAAAATGAAAAAAACATGCCTTTTTGTATGATTTTTTTTGTACCATCTTTGAAATGCAAGAGAAAGGCCATAATGTATTATTCCAGCCCAGGCGCAATTTAGATTTTGGCCAGTAAATGGCAGCAGTGTATGAGCAAAGCTTTAGACTGATCCAATGAACCATTGCATTTCTGTTCAACATTTAGTATCAAGACTGCCCAAATGTGTCAAAAATGTTTATTAATAACTGTGCCCTCTCCTCAAACAATAGCATGGTATTATTTCACTGTAATAGCTACTGTAAATTGGACAGTGCAGTGAGATTAACAAAATGTAAGCTTCCTGCCAATATCAGATAAGTCTATGTCCTGGGAAATGCTCTTGTTACTTACGTCATGCTAATCGCATTAGGGCACATTAGCTCAACCATCAACCGAGAGCGGGACACCGATCTGTAGAGATCTTTAAGAGGTGTTTTTCATGAAATCGAACAAATCGAATACTTCATGAAAAATATGCCTTTTTTTGGTTGATATCTGGTTTTTGGTTGAAATCTGATTTAACTACTGACCAGTTATCTAAATGCTACTCAATTAATAGACATCTATCAAAACATGGGTGGAGTGTTTGTGGGCCATGCACCCATTGCAGATAAGACTCTACATGGATTCGGACTTCCCGAGTCCGCCAGAATCATATTACTCTGAGCTCCGGCTAATGGTACCTGGGCTGAGTCCACTTCAGCTTATCCGTCCCGATGAACCTTTTTAGGTGTAGCGCCATTTGAGGTTTTTAAAATTCAGCAGGTGTTGAAATACAATTTTTTTTTACTAGTAAATGTGATATATTTCACCCCCAAGTCATGGGTATTAGCTCTATCATTTAAAGATTACATTTGACAGTCTTTGTGGTCCTATAGTTATCAGAGATGGTCCCTAATTTAGAGAATCTCCGATACTATAAATGCTTTTGCTTTTACTACGGGTATGGCAGTGTCTTTTGTCTTTGCAGTCCACCCAATTGAAAAGTGCACAATCGCTTCCATAACATTTGTTCTAGGCTGCCAGCATTAAAGAAACACGTACAATAAAACCATTACAAATATGTACTGCCATTAAACTGCAATAAAACTGCAGTACAATTAAATGTTTTTTTTAATTAATGATAACTGGTAGCTTGCTGTGTGTGCTTTTAATTGTCATCTTTTCTGTGTTAGCTAATTGCAGTGTTTATTGTGCTGCACATTTTATTCTGTTTCACTGAATGCTGTTTTGGAAGTTCTATTATAACTGACTACATTTGTTTTCAGATATTTCAATGTCATACTACAATCCACCAGGTTTTACAAAACCCTATTTTTAGGTCATTTATTTCCATAAATAATTAGTCAACATTTATTGCACCAATAATGTCTCAGATTCTGTTTTCTTGCAAAGCTATTAGTGCTATTATATGATACAATATCAGTACTTGTTGCATTTACAACTTGTTTAAGTTGTAGCATTGTAATAATGGAGCTGTGAGTTTGGGAGCAGGTGAAACGTTTAATAAACCAAAACCTGGAATGAGACAATTCCATGTGGCTACACAAGAATAATACCAACTGGTGAGTGAACATAAGAGAGTGACATATAAAGGGTAGGAAATTAGGAAGGTAAGTTCAGGTGTGAATCATAATGATTAACAGGTGCGTGTAATGATGAATCCCAGGACTGTTGGTTCGTATTCCTGCGACATCGTAAGCCAGATGGGAGAAGCAGCAGAAGATGTGACAGTACCCACCCTCTGACGCGCAGCTCCAGCAACAGGATGACGCCGACCAGAGGCAAGACCTCGAGGAGCTGGTCGGTCAGGGGCGGCGAAAGTAGAAATCACGGATGATGTTGGGGTCCAGAATGTCCTCCACCGGATCCCAACATCACTCCTCTGGGCCATACCCCTCCCAATCCACCAGATACTGGAGCTCAACCCCATGACATCGGGAGTCCAGTAGGGATCTGACAGCGTACACCAGGCCCCCCTCCACGTCCGGGGGGGGTGGAGGTGTGTTGAAGGGGACACTATCAGCTAGGGGACGAGGGACCAACGGCCCGAAAAGGGACACATGAAAAGAGGGTAAAATACAATAGTGACTGGGTATTTCTAACCTGTATGTCTCCTCATTGACTCTCTGGAGAACCTTGAACGGCCCCACAAACCGGGGGCTCAGATTCTTGCAGAGCAGACAGAGTGGGAGGTTCCTGGTAGAGAGCCAAATGTGGTCCCCAGGATGGAACACAGGGTCTCACTGTGGTGGCAGTCTGCCTGTTCCTTCTGACAATGGACGGCATGCTGGAGTCTCACGTGTGCTTCGCATCACACCCCCTCCATGCGCCGGAACCACTCATCTACCGCAGGAGCCGCGGTCTGGCACGGGGGCCAGGGCCGGATGGAAACCCAAAACACATTCGAAGGGGGTCAACCCAGTGGAGGAGTGACGTAGGGAGTTCTGGGCGTACTCTGCCCAGGGAAGGAATCGTGCCCACTCACCCTGCCGGTCCTGACAATGACTTCTCAGGAACCTCCCCAGCTCCTGGTTCATCCTCTCCACCTGCCCGATGGACTGAGGCCGATATCCGGAAGTGAGGCTCTCCATGAAGGCCTTCCATACTCGTAATGTGAATTGGGGGCTTCGGTCAGAAACAATGTCCTCCGGAAGCCCATAATGCCGGATGACCTGCTGGAAGAGTGCCTCAGCGACCTGAGCAAATGAGGAGACCAGGAAGAGGGATTAAGCGACATGACTTGGAAAATCTATCCACTACCACCAGAATGGTGGTGAAACCATCAGAGGGGAGGAAGATCGGTTACAAAGTCAATGGATAGATGTGACCAAGGGACCATGGGAAGCGGCAGGAGCTTCCCTGCTGGAGCATTCCGGGGGGACTTGGTTTGAGCAAATATGGAAAAGGAGTTGACATACCGAGTGACATCCTGCACCAAGGTGGGCCACCTGTACTTCTCAGCGATGGAGTGGATGGTGCGAGAAATACCTGGATGTTCAGCGACGACAGCTGTGTGTGCCCAGGTCAGCAGCCGATCCCTTATCCCTGTCGGAACGTAGATGCGCTCGTGAGGACAATTCCTGGTTGTGAGCTCCCTCTCTAGAGCCTGGTGGATGTCCACATCTACGTCCCAAACCACTGGACCTATGACTCGGGAGGATGGGATTATGGGTTCCCTATGGACATGAACCTCCCGAATCATAGATACGGAGCAGGGCAACGCCCTTGATGTTCTTAGAACCTGGGCGATAGGTCAGCATGAAGTCGAATTTGGTGAGAAGTGCCCACCTGGCTTGGCACAGATTCAGTCTCCTTGCTGTCTGTATGTACTCTAGGTTCTGATGGTCAGTGAGGATGACGAATGGTTCCTTAGCACCCTCCAGCCAGTGTCTCCACTCCTCCAATGCCAACTTCACCACCAGGAGCTCCCAATCGCAGATGTCGTAATTCCTCTCTGCGGAGGATAGTTTCTTGGAGTAAAAAAAGCTCAAGGATGCAATTTCAATGGGTTACCCTGTCTTTGTGACAAAACTGCCCCCACGCCCACCTCAGATGCGCCTACCTCAACCACAAAAGGTAGCGTGGGATCTGGATGTTTTAGTAAGGGGCGGAGGTGGGAGGATACGAAAGGCCTCGTCGGCTGCTGGAGACCACACCAACCTACGAGGCCCACCCTTGAGGAGGCAGGTGAGTGGGGCGGCGACGGCACTGAAGTTCCCGATGAAGAGGCGGTTGAAGTTGTCAAACCCCAAAAACCTTTGTAACCCCTTGATGGTGGTTGGGACTGGCTATGACCTCATCGCATCTACCTTCTTGTCCTGTATTTTCATTCCCTGTGGGCTGATTTGGTAACCCAAGAAGCATACAGCCCTCTGATGGAATTGGCACTTCTCCGCCTTGACAAACAGGTGATTGGCCAAGAGGCGTTCCAGGACTGCTCGAACGGGGGTGATGTGATCTTCCAGGTAGGTCAAGAAGATCAGGATGTAATCGATGTATACAATCAACTGATGTCCGTGCATGTCCCTGAACACCTTGTTGATTAATTCCTGAAAAACTGATGGAGCATTGGCTAAGCCAAAGGACATAACCAAGTACTTGAAGTGGCTCAACATCGTGCTGAACGCCGTCTTCCACTCATTCCCCTCCCGGATTCGGGTGAGATTGTAGGCACTCCGCAGGTCTAGTTTGGTGAAGAACTTGTGCTGCTCAGTGGCACAAGAGGGTACTGATACTTTGTGGTGATGTCATTGAGTCCTCGATAATTGATATAAGGGCATAATCCTCCCTCCTTCTTGGCCATGAAGAAGAAACCAGCCGGCGCAGGGATGTGGATGTGCGGATGAAACCCTATTGGAGGGCCTCTTGAATATAATCCTCCATGGCCTGGGTCTCAGCCACAGACAGAGGGTAGATGCATCTGTGATAAGGTGTAGCACCGGAAAACAGGTCGATGACACAGTCCCAGGGGCGATGAGGAGGGCGACAGGTAACGCGGGTCTTGGAGAATACCTCCCTTAGGTCCTGGTATTCCTCTGGGATGTTGGGCTGAAGGGCAACCACAGGACTCTCAACTGACGTGGAACCACAGGGGACAGCGAAGCAGGTCCTCCGGCATTCAGGTGACCAGTCTGATTCTCATCCTCGACCATGAGATGGTAGGGCCATGGCGTTGGATACAAGTGAGGCCGATGATGATTTTGTGAACTGGTGCATGCACTGGTGATGAAGGGGATGTTCTCCTGGTGATTGGACTCCATTGTGAGGGTGAGTGGTTGAGTGATATGTATGATGGTTCCAGATCCTAATGGCTGACAGTCGAGACTTTGAACCGGAAAAGAAGAGGAGAAGAGGCTCAGATCCCGAGTGCTCGCCGGAGGGAGAGAAGCGATGAGAATATGTTCAATTGTTCGGGTTACCAGAATTTAGTTCATTTCCCCTCACCTTCTGAAGTTCCCAGAATCTCTATGTTAGCCAAGGGTTTTGCAAATGTAACCTCAGTAGGGTAGAGAGAGGAAAAAGGGGGGGGTTATTTATGACTGTCATAAACCTACCCCCCAGGCCAACGTCATGACAGTACAATCAAGACAAAACAAATGGAAAAGAAACGTAGATCGGTGACAGCTAGAAAGCCGGTGACGACGACCGCCGAACGCCACCCGCACAAGGAGAGGCACCAACTTCGGCAGAAGTTGTGACAATAAGTCACATCTGTGACATAACTGCAGATAAAATTTAGGCCTAGATTCAATCCGTATCGCGGAAGATCCACGCAATAGCGTGATTGAAATTTAAAGGCAATGTTCCTGCATTCGCAGAGACTGCATTCACGGTAAACGCTGCATATGTTGGCTCTAATGGAAATAACCTTTACATTTCAATCGCACTATATCTTCGACTATATAGATTGAACCTAGTGCTTTTGCTCAAAACAAGTGAGAGGCTCTGAAAACAATATTGTTAATAAGTTGTGTGCATTTGGTGCTTTAAACTCATAGAGAACTACGATTGGCAAACAAGCTGCGTCAACCATAAACTAAAAGTACAGCTATTATGCTCATGAACAAATTAAGAGGTAATAATCCACATGAATAGATTGTCTTTATAAATAATGTTTTGTTGTTGTATTTAACTGCAGAAATCCTGTTATCAAGGTCATTTCCTTAGTATTGTGACGTCAGAGTTCAGAGATGATGGACACGTTTTCCACTAGTAATTACTAGTTAAAGATGAGTTCAAGTTCATTTCCCCCAGTTGTATGCTGATATTTAAGAATTTACCAGTTTTTAGAACGCATGATCAATCCAGTTTTACTGACACCATTTCCCGCTGCCATGTAGGTAAAACCTGAAGACAGGGCTCATCTTTTGTAGGCTCCTGCTAGGATATCACCAAGGTGTAGTCTGCAAAACAACAAACCTGTTAGCCTAAATGGAACTAGTGGAAATGAAGGGCAGAAAGAATATATTCCCTAAACGCAGTAATGTCCTGAATTACATTTTTTTATTTAAGAACAAAGTCTTATTTATAATGACAGCCTACACCGGCCAAACCCTAACGATGCTGGGCCCATTGTGCACCACCCTATGGGACTCCTAGCCTGGAATCAAACCAGGGTCTGTAGTGATGCCTCTAGCACTGAGATGCAGTGCCTTAGACCGCTGCGCCACTAGGGGGCTCCCTAGTGGCGCAGCGGTCTAAAACACTGCAACTCAGATTAGGTGCATCTCAGATTAGGTGTTATTTAACACCCCCGGATTTAGAGGAGGAACAGAATGCAGAGAAGGAGAACTCACAGAATTCACAGTTTCTTATGGAACTCTGGAGAAATCAAGTGGATGTGGTTGAATCATACTCAAATCTCAAATGTTCTATAAAGCACTAAGGATATACCTGTTTATGGCAGCTGCATATTGCCAAACACAGAAGAACAAACAAGAAAACATACAAATATCCATGTCTGTTTTTGATAAGAGCTCACTGCAGGGCTTTTGTTTTTCCCATAAAACTTGCAGCCACTTTTTTTTCTTTTTCTTTTAGGAATGTGGAATGTGGAGCCGGTCAACTCTGATTGGTCAGAATTCCTGTGATGAAAGGGTTCTGCCCATCCAGACATAGGAGAAGAAGTGTGTGGAAGTTTACAGTAGTGAGTTATTTCGCACTCACTCACACACATACAGTACATTCACTTTCTCACCGTCTTCAGGATGAACCATCCACTGCATTTCGCTCTCCTGCTCCTCTCTTTGGGATTTGAGTACCACACCACCAATGCTGTTCTTATGGACAAACTGGCAAACAGCAAAATCTGTGCAGATGAGGAATGCTCATGTGAGTACAGTAGATTTTATGCACCTTACCGATCAGAAGACCATTTTTGGAGAGTATGGATTTGGGTTCTCTATTCAGACATTCTGCATTTTTTGAGGGGTGTGACAATACCATGCACCCATCAATCAATCCAGTCAATACTGGCTTTATATGTGATTTGACAAAAGAGAGTCAATGTATTTTCTCATTTTATATACTGTCGGTAATTTGCTTTCATGTTGTTTTTGTTGTTGTTCCCTCTCAGATGCCCTCTCTATGGCCGTGGCGTTGGATGACTTCGCCGCTCCTGACTGCAGATTCATCAACATCAGGAAGGACCAGATGATCTATGTGTACTCCAAACTCACACCAGAGGAGGGCACTGGAGTCTTCTGGTCTGGAAGTGTATGTTCTGTGATGACGGGTTTGTTTCCAGAGTTACAGAAACATTTTCATCACTGTTCACAATATGTGTTTCGAAAATGGTTCATCCTAACCGTTTTTGTCAATTCATGTTGAAATGTAAAGACCGTAGGGAAATTATTCCATGTGATCAATGTACCAATCAAATCAGCTGATTCTATGCTCCATCTTGTTGGTCGTGAGGTTCATACCTTTTGAGGTGCATTTTGCTGTGCCTGTCACATTGTTCAATCATTTCGAGTTGTGGAATGTGTGAGATTTGGGCAGAAACTCACAGATATATGACTCGATCACACAAATGCATCTATTCTGCTCTTCCTAAACATGCCCCCTAGATATGAATGTTTCTATCATGGTGAAACACTTGAGCACATCTTTCTAGCACCATGTTCCTCTCTGGCAGGTTTACAGTGAGCGTTATGTGGACCAGATGGGCATCCTCGGCTACTTCCCCAGCAACCTGGTGAAGGAGACTACCAAGTTTAAGAAGGATACTGATACTGTGGCGATCCCTACGGCCGTGAGTATTACCTCAACTTCCACTCATTCAACACTATAGCTACCACAACATGTTGTTTGTCTCCATTCATTCTCGCTCAGTAGCTACATTCTCACAGGTAATCAACAGATCCTGAAGTATTATTTATTGTTGTAGTTTTGATCATTGTTACATTTGTTCTCTCTTGCAGGATGTTGACTTCTACTGTTTCTGAATCTCTAGATGATGTAGGCCTCTTTATTGATCAACTGTTTTACTTTTTTTCTGAGAATTACAAAGGAAATATGTGGAAGTAGAGATCCTTATGATCTGCGGAGCAAAGTTTTTAATATTTCAAAGTCCTTTCTTGTATTTTGATATAGAAAATGTGTCAATAAATCCCTTTCATCCCAATGTTTGTACTGTACTTGTTGAATCTTCTCAAATCAGTGATCAAATTATCACTAATATGACTAAAACAAATGTTCTAAGCTTACTGTAGGTTATATTAAACTTGTTGTAGTTTGGCTGAGTGGAAATTCTATGTTTCCAAGTACCCAAACTTACAACAATATCACAGTGAGGCTAGGATACTGCTGCTGTGTGTTGGAAAGACTCCTGTATATTTTGGATGTGTTCAGATCCTTAGTAAACAGAGTAAGCCTGCCAGGGTTATGGGAGATACCTTGTTTCATAGGATTAGGTGTTGTGAAAAGCACCACTGAAAACATTCTGATAAAATGTGGGTGGAAGATAATATCAATTTGATATGCTTGGAAACAGATAGAGGAAGGAGAAAGCGTGTCATTGATTTTGCAGTTGATGAGGCAAAACCTCATCATCTGGCTGGGTATGACAAATTTATTAGAAACAACCTAACGACTTGATATTAGGTTATAGAGTAGTAAATACCTCTAGAAGAAATATTATGTGAAGATTTGTCAAGGATATATTTTACAGTGGAAATAGAAAGATTCGTTTTTGGGGGGGCTGTGTGGGGCGTGAACACCAGACAAGTTGTGTATTTATCTGTGGTGAAGGAATTTCTCTGGGGATGCATCCTGGTCTGTGGATGTTGAATGGCTGAAAATTGAAGTTAATTATGTTTAAGAGCACATTCTCTTCCTCCTGCTGTAGTGGTATTAATGATATTACCTAATTTAATTTGTTATCCTGAATGAAGCTCTTTGTAGCAGTGTCAAACCTGCATTTACATAATCATCGTTAAAGTCCAGAAAAAAGTAAGCAAACTGTGTTTTACACAAAATATTTAAGTGTCACAGTGGAAAAATGATTAGGTCACTTTAAAATATAGTAAATATTATTTTTTTCCTCTTCCTTGCCTCTTTCATAAACATTTGCATATTTGCATATATTTTATTAACACCGTGAGAAAGGTAAACACGAAAACCAATTTTCCCAGTATACTCTTACAATGAGGCTAATTCGAAATGTGGTTGCATAGTCTTGTCTCTCGCTCTCTGTCACATGCAAGCATGCACCCACACATGCATGCACCCACACATGCATGCACCCACACATGCATGCACCCACACATGCATGCACCCACACATGCATGCACCCACACATGCATGCACCCACACATGCATGCACCAACAGTGCATTCACAAAGTATTAAGACACTTGGACTTTTTCACATTTTGTTACTTTACAGCCTTATTCAAAAAAAAGAATGTTTTTTAATAATTGGAACCCAAAGCTTGTAGAATTATACCCAAGAAGACTCGAGGCTGTAATTGCTGCCAAATGTGCTTCAACAAAGTACTGAGTAAAGGGTCTAAATACTTACATACATGTAATATTTCCGTTTTTATTATAATAAATTAGCAACATTTTCTAAAAACCTATTTTGCTTTGTCATTATTGGGTATTGTGTGTAGATTGATGAGGGGAAAAAACAATTTAATCCATTTTAGAATAAGGCTGAAACGTAACAAAATGTGGAAAAGGTCAAGGGGTCTGAAAACCTCCCGAATGCACTGTATGTGTGTGCGTCCACACACCACACACACACACACACACACACACACACACACACACACACACACACACACACACACACACACACACACACACACACACACACACACGCGCGCACACTCACACACACACACACACACACACACACACACACACACACACACACACACACACACACACACAGATAGAGACACACACTCAGAAACGCATCGACACACTGATTGTGTTATTCGGTGTGAGTAAACATTCGCTGTGTGTATGAGTGTGAAAGGTATGTTAAAGGTGTTAAAGGCAGTGTAAGGTCATCAGGGATGTGTGGTGAAGGTGAGCTACTGAGGTATGGTAATGACCCATCTGCTGCCATGGCAATGGTACTCAGGCCTACATGCTTACCTTGAGAGAGAATGCAAATCAGCTATGGAATTCTAAACATATGAATTTGAAATGTCATGTTTTTAATTTCCTAATGTTAATGCATTTCTTATGGGTTGGTAATGACACCCCAAGGAAGGCAGCTTCTGAAACTTTGGTGACTATTAATGAATAATTTGCATCAGAGCAAGAGTGGGTGCCCAAATACTCTTTTGAATACTGATTGCCCCAATTAATACTAACTGGAGAAATGATTTTGATTTTGATGATTTTTGATGATTTTGCTAAACTTGAATCTAATATTTGAGTATTTAATCTATGTTGCATATACATACTGTACATGTATCCATTAACCATTTGATCAGCATCAAAATGATTGGCAAATTGCAACAAACAACTTGAACTGCAGTGTATTAGCGCTGGTTTTCATAAAACAATAGTAATGGGAAATGACATGCACCTGCTTGCTAAAATAGTCTTGATTCCAATGAAAAACACATAACAATTTACGAGTAGATGAACTGATCTCTCATTGTTATGGCTTCTGATACCAGACAACTGATTCTAGGTTCCTCGTCTAGGTTCTCTATTTCCGCTACCAATTAAATAATGAACGTTAGGAACATCGAAAATCATCAAAGGCCTGTAATAAATGAATGTAAAATACTTGTATGCTTGTAATAATGGAGTATACGTCATAAAATGTTTGATATCAACATAGAATACAATTCTTGTGCAATTTGAATTAAATGTATTAGACCTACAGTATTTATAGGCTAAACAACATGAGTTTTCAATTAATACAATGTGTAGGGTAAATTGCCACAGTAGATTTTAGTGGTAAACGAGGAAATACTTTATTTTAGTTTTACAGAATGACTATCAAATAGATACTGTACATCTGTTCTTAGTCTGCTCAATTAGCAGGTTTTAAATGAACTCTTTCTAGGCTTTGGTGGGAATGGTAATACAGTGGCCAATAGGCCTAATGGTTGAAACTGACATCAGCTGTGTGGCTGGTCATAGCCCGTATTGACAGTTTAACAAGAGATGAACTTGCTGTAATACGTTAGGCCCATAATGGTTGAAACTGACATCAGCTGTGTGGCTGGTCATAGCCCGTATTGACAGTTTAACAAGAGATGAACTTGCTGTAATACGTTAGGCCCATAATGGTTGCAATTGGCCTGATAGTTTTAACTATTTCTTTGAAGCTATACTGTGTTTGTTTACAGTTACATTGTTTACAGACAACGGAGTTATACACACTTATATTTGGGTTTATGAGGGAGTTGTTCATGAGGCAATTATAAGTTATATTCTTCAAGAATCAATGTACAGTATACATCATTCATTTAAAAGTTTTTTTTACAAAATGGTGAAATCACAGATTGCCCCATAAATTCAACCCTATGCCTCAGAAAATCTGATGATTCAGTTTGGAGCCAGGCCAACAGGAGGGATTTGTGCGGTTATTTCATCATTAAGAAACAAAATACACATTTTCTTTTTCGTCCAGGGGCCTCATTACATTTCAAAGGATAAACTCCCACACCGGAGACATCAAGGATGACTCCAATCAAAAGTTAAATTAGAAATTAATCAATCATGCAGTTAACTTTAATGTTCAAAAACAAGAAAATTGTGATGCTCGTAGTAGTTTAGACAATAATTATGTTTATTAAGGTACACATCCTCACCCAGTGGGGAATCATTTACATGATGTGAAAGTAACGTGACCAGAGATCGAAATGTCTCTTTTATGAGCTCATTTTATAGTGATAGCTCAGCGTGACTCACTTTTGAAACATGCACGCTTACATCCACTCACGCACACACACGCATGCACACGCACGCGCACACACACACAAACAAACAAACACACAGAGGTTTTTCAGAGAATACATGCTTTTGCATACAATGGCATTCATGATTTAACATGCCCTGATATTTCCTTTCTCAGTTAAGACTCCCTCCTCAGGATGTGTGGACATTATTTATCTCTCCTCTCCATTTGATTGGCTCTGAAACCTCCATGTCCCGCACTGCGTCATTTCCACCGCCCTGTTACAGCTGGGAAGGAAAATTCATCAACGTGTCCATTTTCTTCAGTTTCACTTAAACACTTAAACAACAAAATGTGTTTTATGCTGTCCAAGGCTGTTTATTCCTGATAATTCCAAGATCTGTTTATTTCTTATCCTTTTAGATTGATTAATTTCCTCTTTTTTAACTCATTATTCTATTTATTAATTTGACCAGAAGCACATTGGATACTGACGGCTAACCAGTGAAGAAGAGAGCGCTGTCCCAAGCAAAAATCAATAGTCTCTCCCTCTCTCTATCTATCCAGATCAATACAAACCTGTTTATGTTCCCTTCAACTGCAAAATGTCACCAAGGGAAAATATTTATAGCTGCACAGCTATAGCCCATGGCTCTCAAAACTGCAGTATTTGCCCAACAGCATTAGACATTGGAAGATGAAACAGCACTCTCCCATATCCTTTGTTTTTCTTGATAAACGTTCATTCTAAAATAAAATCTCTTACTGAAATAGGTTGCTTTCATTCTGAAACCTCAAACAACCACTTCAGCAGAGTAGGGCGGCGAGTGAAGTACATGGTGTTCTGGGATATACACTGAGTGTACAAAACATGCTCTTTCCATGACATAGACTGAACAGGTGAATCCAGCTAAAAGCTATGATCCCTTATTGATGTAACCTGTTAAATCCACTTCAATCAGGGTAGATGAAGGGGAGGAGATAGGTTTAAAAAAGAAGAAGCTTTGAAACAGTTGAGACATGGATTGTGTATGTATGCCATTCAGAGGGTGAATGGGCAAGACAAAATATTTAAGTGCCTTTGAATGGGGTATGGTAGTAGGTGTCAGGTTTGTGTCAAGAACTGCAATGCTGCTCTGTTTTTCATGCTAAACAGTTTCCCGTGTGAATCAAGAACAGTCCACCACCCAAAGGACATCCAGCCAACTTGACGCAACTGTGGGAAGCATTGGAGTCAACACGGGACAGCATCCCTGTGGAACACTTTCAACACCTTGTAGAGTCCATGCCCCGACGAATTGAGGCTGTTCTGAGAGCAGAAGGGGAGGGCGCAACTCAATATTAGGAAAGTGTTGTTAATGTTTTCTACACTCAGTGTACATGTAGTACCAGTGATGTGGTGTAGCATCTGGATATGTCACTTTTCTTCCATACTGTCTCTGTATGCCGAAGCCACGATTGACAATAGACAGGACTGAAGATCTCCAGCTATGTCCTCAGAAATGGCCAGGCTCCTATTGCATAGTCTTTTTTGTTTTTAGAAACCAGGTTCCATATTTTGGCAGTGAATTTGAATGAAGTGTGTTATTCTAGCAACATGTTTTAATAGTGTAACAAATTTGGGGTATAGCCCCTGCCGGGACTCAAACCCAGGTCCAGTGACTGTTAATCCAACACCTTAGAAATTACACCAAGAGATCTTTGTGAGGTCACTAGGTGTTGGGTTAGGGTCGCTACAATATACTTTTTGGAGTTTTTTTTTAAAGTTTTTGGAGTTTTTGGAGCCCAGAGCACAATTTCACTACAGAACATTTTAATAGACTTTGTCTGGATTAAAGCTTTTACAACTGCAAGTAGTGGCTGTATTTATTCAGAAACAGTGTGCTCCTTTAGGAATATGTGAACGTTAGTGTGTTTCTGTGTGCGTTTCTCTTGGTTTGCATGTGTGCGTGCGTGCGTGCGCATGTGCGTTCGCATGTGTCTTTGCGTGTGTGTGTGTGCTTGCGTGTGTGCGTGTATGTGTGTGCATGCATCCGTGTATGTCAAAGCAAATGTCTCCTCGGGCCCTATGTCTATTCTCCAGTCAGACGACATTAGCTTTGGGGGTTGCCATGGTGACAGGCAGGGCTGCTGTGACAGAAAGTCATGGGAGAACCTCACTGATTGTGTGTGTGTGTGTGTTTCTATGTGTGTGCGGGCAGCAACCCTGCTCCCACCTGAAACACACGCACTCCCATACCCACACCACTGCCACCCAATGACTGCAGAGTTTTCCAGATAAATCAATGGATGGCCTCTACTCTGTATAGCATCTGAGTCACTCACTGTGTGACAGGAGGGAAATGAAACATGACTGTGGCTTTTTCATCCCCACATTATGATAACTGCAGTCAGGGAAAAGTATTGATCCTGCCATGTGCAGTAGAGATAAAATAATATCACAAAAATATCACATCAAAAATGCAGGGTAATAAAGTGTAAACATCTGGATATTATAACTGTTCCAGATTGTACTAGCAATAATTCCATTTGAGCAAATATTGTTAGACAGATGTTATATGAAACAAGCACTATGGTATTATGTTATGCGTGTAAAATAAATTATAGACCATCTTTGTATGTAAACTCATGTAGGACCAAAACTCTGAGCGAGATAACACTTTGAAGGGAAGGTCTCAAAAGGAGGACTCACTTAAGACAACTACAGAGAGTCTCTCAGTACAGTAAAGAGAGGGGAGCAGAACTGACTCACTGGGCACAGACATCAGTTTTGATTTACATTTGGTTGAGTTGACAACTAACATGAATTCAACGTGAAATCAACAAAAAATTGTCACCATGTAATTTTGGTTAAAAGATGAAATTCCCTTATGTTGATGACTTTTTGCAAATTCAATCAGTTTTCCACATTGATTCAACGTCATTACATAGATTTTCTGGGGTTTGAAATGACGTATAACAATGTTGATTCAACCAGTTTTCGCCCAGTGGGGAGTCACGTCTTCCACTGATGAAAGCCTAACTTGCTGCAGATTGGATAGAATTGAAGTCGAAATGAGAAACAGATTAAAGCAGTAGGGCAGAACATTTGAAGTGCAAACACTTTGCTTCCTGGGCCCTAATATGACCGGGGGGTGTTATTGTTGTTGAAACTGCTCATTTTTCTGGACGGGCAAACATCCCATTCTTTGTCCCTGGAGAGTAGATATTTACTCAGGACAATGGCAAGGAGAGGACTCCATTTGTAGGTTCCCATTGGGTACATGGCTGATAAACTGATTTCTAAGTAAGTGTGTGTGTGCTTTGTTTCTCATCTCATCTCTCTCTCTCCACCCCCTCTCTCTTTCCACTCCCCCACCCCCCCCCCCTCTCTCTGTTTGTTTCCCTCTCTTGCTTTTCCTGTGTGCGTGTGTGCGTGCATGTGTGTATATTGCCAGTCCTAGTCAGCTCTCCCTTGCATGGATGGCCAGGTATGTCAGCACAAATCTCCTTCAAATATGTCTTCCTCCTAACACCTGCTCCTCAAATAGCTTACTGCATCAATATGGGAGCAACAACATAGAATACAGCGTGGCTAGTATAAAATCAGCCAAGTGCTCTGTGAAGATTCAGGTGATTAGATGAAGAAGTTGTTAAGATAGAGGACCCGGCGACCTTTTTACTTGGTGTGGCGCAGTAACAGTTCAGATAGAGTCGGAGGATCAGGTGCAAAAATAGGTGCCATTAATTTTACAGTGCTAGTCATGAGCACACTGAATATCCAGATATTATTTACAAAATAATGAAAAAATAATGAAATAATTTATTTGAAAACCAATACATTTCCTTAGACAGCAAAAAGACTAAGGCAAAATGCCCATAATCTCACACATCTGAGTGTATAGCATAGTTATAGAGGGGTTGCAGTTGCATCACAAATAGACTAGCAACCACACCAGGCGCCATGTTGGAAGACTAGCGTCAGTCTGGTGGAACTTTGTTGCCCTGTATCCTCCAATCACCCACATGGCTCACTGCATTTTGCTACCCCCTTAAGCATAGGGAAAATTGCGCAATATTTCATTTTTTGAAGGACCAAGAAAATGGAAGCAGTGGGAGAACATTTTCAAGTAAATAAATAAAAAACTATTTATAAGTAACCAGCTAGCTAGCCTACTTTACATACTGTATAGATTTTGGAGGATTTAGCTCCACAGATAAATTGTTAGACTGTATTATTGAGGGGCAGCAGGTAGCCTAATGATAAGAGTGTTCAGCTAGTAACCGAAAGGATGCTAGATCGAATCCCTGAGCTGACAAGGTAAAAATCTGTCGTTCTTCCCCTGAACAAGGCAATTAACCCACTGTTCCTATGCCGTCATTGTAAATAATAATTTGTTCTTAACTGACTTGCCTAGTTAAATAAAGAATAAATAAATGTAATACTTGGATGGCTCACAACTTCCTCCAGCTGAATCAAAAGAACACCGAGGTATTGTTTGAGCCAATGAACAGAGTGAGAATCTAGCCGCAAATTTAATTCACAGGCAATTTGTTACCTTTATTTAACTAGGCAAGTCAGTCAAAACACATATTTTTTGCTTTGCTTTTCCTTAGGGTGCTTTTTTTTCTTCAGTTTGTGTCTGTCACGCCTGATCGGTTTCACCTGTCTTTGTGATTGTCTCCACCCCCTCCAGGTGTCGCCGATCTTCCCCATTATCCCATGTGTATTTATACATGTGTTCTCTGTTTGTCTGTTGCCAGTTCATCTTGTTTCGTCAAGCCTACCAGCGGTTTTTCCCTCTGCTTCTGTTCTCTCGATTGTTCCTGTTTTCCCGGTTTTGACCTGTCTGCCCGTCCTGACCCTGCCTGCTGTCCTCTACATTTGCCCCACTACTCTGGATTACTGACCTCTGCCTGACCTTAAGCGTGCCTGCTGTCCTGTACCTTTGCCAGACTACTTTGGATTATTGACCCCTGGACGTCACGACCAAGCATTGGACACTTTGCGGGAGCAATTCCGTGGGTTGTCTTCTAGGCAGCCTACCATGATGGTAACCTCCCGGCCCCTTAGTAACCCGGCTGGTGGCAGCACCGTCACATCGGTTTCCCGGGAACCCCGCTTACCTCCCCCGGAGCGCTTCGATGGAGAGTCGGGCACATGTCAGGCGTTTCTTGCTCAGTGTTCCCTCTTCATGGAGCTGCGGCCTTCCACCTTTCCCTCGGACCGCTCTAAGATAGTATACCTCATCACACTGATGTCCGGGAGGGCCCTCGCCTGAGCTACGGCTGTTTGGAAACAACAGTCGGCCGTATGTTTCAGTCTGGAGGGATTCGTGGCGGAGGTAACAAAAGTTTTTGAGGCTCCGGTGTCCGGGAAAGAGGCTGCCCAGAAGTTACTCCAGCTTTGGCAGGACTCCCTCAGTGTAGCGGACTATGAACCCAGAAGTTACTCCAGCTTTGGCAGGACTCCCTCGGTGTAGCGGACTATGCGGTGGATTTCTGCACGCTAGCAGTGGATGTTGCCTGGAACCCAGAAGTTCTGTTCGACTCGTTCCTGCACAGATTATTGGTGGACGTAAAGGACGAGCTTGCAGCCCGGGAACTACCGACGGATTTCGACTCACTCATCTCTTTAACCATCCGGATCAATGGTCAGCTATGGGAACGTAAGAGGTAGAAGAGGTCTGATTGCGGTCCCAATCACTCACTCAAGGATCCCACCTTGCATCTGATGAACTCCGGAAGTCCCCGGCGTCTAAGTCCTTGAGAGGATTCGAGCTTACCCAAGTTCCTCCAAGAGCCTCCGAAGATTGCCGATTCACCTCTTCCCTAGCCGATGCAGGGCTACACTGTTTCCAGCCGAATGTGTACGCAGACTTGACACCCAGAGATGTCTGTATTGCGGTACTGCCGGTCATTTTGTGTCTACCTGTCCCTTCAAGAGACCTAGCTCATTCGTTGGAGTGAGTACTCTGGTGGTTCTTAAAGATAATTGTTCTTCTCCCCTTACTCACCCCCCTCTCCATGCTATCCTGTTGTGGGGCGACCAGTCCTGGTCTCTCCAGGTACTCATCGACTTGTGGGCTGAAGTGAGTCGTATGGACGTTACCCTGGTATCCGAGCAGGGCATCCCCACTCAACCCCTCCCCATTCCCATGGATGTTAGAGCGCTGGACAGGCGCTCTATAGGCCGGGTCACTCCAACTAAATCAGTGATCAGTGGAGTGAGGTTGGCCACCTCTGGTATTGCCTTTTTTTGTTCACCTATAATAATGCTTTAGTAATAATAGCCTAGCCACTTGTTACTAAAATCTCAAAAATGTACATATGAGTTACCATACACTTTGAAATTATATGAAATAAAGTGTTGATTCTTCGAAGTGAAGTGTTTAAACTTGGACAAAGTAGTAGAAGTAGTAACTGATGCTGCTGCAGCATTGTTCATCTTCACAGTGGGAATCCAGTCAACATGGGTGTCTTGATAGAAGTCAGCTGGTGAACGAACATACAGTACATAAACAAGTGAAAATCACACCTAATGTTAAAATATTGTTGGGCTGGAACAACCAATAGTCAACACTGCTGGTGTTCTATCCCATTGAGGTATTTGTCCTATGCTGTAATGTCCATAAATGTTCCCCCCTTTTATGAATAAAGTTCTCAACAAATTATCATTGGGTCAGTGCCCCTGGAGAGTTTTTTTGGACAATAATGTCCTCCAACAAGCTAGATGGAGGTCATATTGTACAATTTGTGTCTCCCCTTTCGTGGACCTAAAGTAGATGGTTGGATACAAGATGAGGTCGTTTTTATTGAACTGTTTGTCAGTGACAACAGAGTAGGCCTAGGCTACCCTGTGATTTGTTGCATAAAAAAAATATTCTGGTATTGTCTCCAGTCATATAAAGTGTAGTAGAATTGCATGCTGTGTTTATCAAAAGCCACATTTTCTCCCATGCAAAGGAAAGAGAAGGGACATCTCTGATGTGGCCTATAGGCCTATGCCACTACACGCTCAGCCACGCACAGTGATTATATTGAGCTATATTATTAGTCTAAATCATGATTATCCATTCTACTCATCACATGAGGTATGGTAGGCTTACATTCGTCTGCAAATGCCATGATCGATGCATTCAATGCTTTATTTTAAAAGTGCATTTTTCTGGTGAAAAAAAGAGCTTCCCCAAAATGTGAAACGTGTGTGTGCGTGTGTGTGTGTGTGTGCCTGTTAAACTGTGTTGGCTAATGTTTCTTTGGCCTTTTCACACTCATTTTGGAGACACACAGATGGCATTGTTGATGCTGTCATGTTATTACCATGGTTTCAACTTCAACTGCAGTTTTTATGTGGCTACTCTTGCTTGGAATAAGATGAAATTGACTGTGCAAAACATTAGATAACTTGACTGTACAAATGGACGTTATAGTTTATTATTGTATTGTGCATACTTTTCTTTGCAATTCTACGCACCATTTGCTGTCGGGTGTGAAGACCTTTAAAGTGTTTCCCTTCTCGATGTAAAATCACATCTCCTGTGACATCAACACCTAACATTTCTTTCCTTTTCCTGAGTTCGGAAACGTCATAGCTGTCACCATGACGGCAATGATTTATCACCTAGAGTACATCTATGATGTGAGTGTGTGTGTGTGTGTGTGTGTGTGTGTGTGTGTGTGTGTGTGTGTGTTTAAGGGTTTAACGGTTTCAATTGTGTCGTGGCCTTTTCTCATACTAGTCCATCAAATTGGTTTCCATGATGAACAGTGAACTATGTCACACCTGAATAAACTGCATTCAGACAAGAGCCCTTGCTCCCAACCATGCCTTTCTGTTATGAATCATCCCTATGGTTACCATAATGATTCAGGGAATTGGCAGGGGGTGTGGTTTAAAGGTGAGTGCTTCGTGAAAAGGAAATGGGTCAGAGTCAGTCAGAGACCAATAATGGAAGGCTCTCCTGCATTCCATTCACAGCGGTTAAAGATGTTGGCTATTCAGCCATTAACTCTGGGACACAGCAACAATCCGCCTGGATAGCAGTAATGAGGTCAACAAAGGGTCAAAGGTCAAAAGTAATGTGCTGAAAATATAAGACAATAAGAACAATTGAATGACCACCGGAGGCTACTTGGCCATATAGGCTCTCCATTTGCCTGGAGCAATGAAACAGTGCATTCAATGGGAAACAATAGAGAATAAATCAATATTATAGTGACAAGATAGGCATTTCATAAAATCATCATGTACATTTCAGCCCTATCAACAGTACATCGATCAGAAAAGCTACGAAGGGGTATTTCAAACGGGACTCGGTCTTAGTGCTTTGGCTGTTTGAGGTCATCATGCTCTGTTGTAATCTGTCCTCTCCCTCTCCTGAAGAGCAGTGTGTGTGACAGGTGAGGAGAAATGACTGTCCTCTCCCTCTCCTGAAGAGCAGTGTGTGTGACAGGTGAGGAGAAATGACCGCACCTGTCTGTCAATAAGGAGTGTGGTTCAGGAGCGGCGGTGTCCTTTCAAGGTAATACACACATCACACACAGTCCGTTCAGAATATGGATCACTTGGTTGTTGTTTGTCAGACTCCTTCCTCCCCCAAAGCCCATTCGTTTGCTCTGTAGTGACGCGTGTGAAAGGGCAAAAAGGATGGAACTTTGTGAGGTCAATTTCTCACACCCACGGCAGCCATGTTGTTGTTCTGGTAGCTTCTGTTCATTTGCAGCGCAGTTCCCTCTACTTAACACCATCACAAGTGCGAGCAAAGCGCCTATGTCATTATGGCATCCATTCAGAGACCTTTCTCTAACCATAGACACTCACTGATTCTGAACACATGTTTTTTATGTATATGGATTCATATGTTTTTTTCTGATCCTCTTAGTTTGGGGATGTCTACAGCCCATGTTCAGTAGTGGAAAGGGTGGTATTGCGTAAAAAACACAATATAATCGTGACAGGCTCCAGATAGATCTTGCGTTTCCAGAGTCTTTGACCTCTGTCTGAAGCAGGTTGTGTAACAAGCATCAGTTGGACGGGCTTTAGGAAAAAATAGTTGAACTGGTAGATAGAAAAACATCTGACGTTTTTCACTTTCAGAGATTTTATACACAAATTCATGTAATGCTGTTGTCGTGAAACGCACATATTGTGATTATATACTGTAGATACTGCAATTATCTCTGACAAAAACTGCAACAGAATATATTCAGAGCCATAGAGAAAGCCACCTGAATACAACAATAAGAGAAACACCAATAAACTGTCTGTCTCTGCACTCTGTCATAAATGCAGTGTGTTAAAATATGATGTGTGTGTATCTGAGCCTCACAAAGTTCTCGCCTCAGCGAGGCCAGGTGTCTGTGACCCTGAGAAGGTAAAGAAAGCAGGAGGAAGATTGCCATGAAAATACCTATTGTATCTACAGGTCACAGTCTATTCACATAAAGGAAACAGACATCATATAATACATTCCTGGCAGTCTGAAGAACTGCTCATCCCAGTAGTTGACCTTTACTATACAGTACCACTATCACCATGGTTACGTACCCTGAGAAAACTATTGCCTACATGAAAGATAGTATGTCAGCAACTGAAATCATATTTTCAGGACAACACCAAAATATGTTGAAACCTTTGTGTAAGGATTGTGTATAAATTAATGTGTTTGGCAATATCCGACAGTATATTTACATTGACAACTAATATTTCTGCACTCATATGTTACAGTAACAATGGTATTATTTAGATATCATTGTCAGCTGGTTAGCCAGGCAGGTTAAATGTGAATTGACCTCAGGCTCTTGGTACAATTTCCGCGTGACACTTCAGTCTAGATCTGTACTACAGTGATCACCCGAGCCTGACGTTTCACACCCCCACAATCCCATTTCGTGTCACAATGGACCTGCCATGACCCCAAGTTAATATGGTCTGAGCTACTCAAATAAATAGCCATGGCTGTGTGATCAGGTAATCCTCAGGGAATGTATTTTCCAAATTAATAAACAAGACCACTGATAGTTTGGTTATTAAAGACAAAACCACACAATAATACAGTTTTAAGCAAGGTTAACTTTAGTAGGAATCAGACCTAACTAGCACTTCACCTTGGGCAATGCAAGTCAATCTCTTCCCAATCAGACCTATGGAGGTTGGGTTTCTTTGGAGTCAGACTAGTCTCTCTAATGTTAACCAGTGCTTCAGCAATCAGAACAGAGGTAGTGTCACGACTTCTGCCGAAGTCAATGCCTCTCCTTGTTCGGGCGGTGCTCGGCGGTCGACGTCACTGGTCTTCTAGCCATCATTGATCCATGTTTCATTTTCCATTGGTTTTGTCTTGTCTTCCTACACACCTGGTTCCAATCCCATTCATTTAGTGTTGTGTATTTAACCCTCTGTTTCCCCTCATGTCCTTGTCAGAGATTGTTTATTGTTACGCTCGTGTTTTATGGATTGGTGCGCAACGGGTTCTTGTATCCACGTTTATTTTATTATGTACTTTGGTTTTGGAGTTTTGTTTTACGTTATTAAACTACTCCATTATACCAAGTTTGATTTTCCTGTGCCTGACTTCCCTGCCACCTACACACACGTCATGACAGGAAGCTAGACATGAGGTACCTACTGCAGAGCTGAGAGAACAGGCAAAGAGCTGACAGAGACATGCTGAGCAATGTCAGTAGTGCAGTTTTCTCTGGGCTATTCAAAATCCAATCAAATCAAATTGTATTTGTCACTTGCGCCGAATACAACAGTAATATGCTTACTTACAAACCCTTAACCAACAATGCAAAAAAAGAGAAGACAATAGAAGAGCATCAATAAAATAACAGTATCAAGCCTATATACAGGGGGGACCGGTACAGAGTAAATGTGCTGGGGCAGAGGTTAGTCAAGGCAATTGAGGTAATATGTGAGTAGAGTTAAAGTGACTATGCATAGATAATAAACAGAGAGTATCAGCAGCGTAAAATATGTGGAGGGGACAACAATACAAATAGTCCAGTTAGCCCTTTGATTAGCTGTTCAGGAGTCTTTTGGCTTGAGGGTAAAAAATGTTAAGAAGCCTTTTGGACCTAGACTTGGCGCTCCGGTATCGCTTGCTGTGCGGTATTAGAGAGAACAGTCTATGATTAGGGTGGCTGGAGTCTTTGGCAATTTGTAGGGCCTTCCTCTAACACCGCCTGTTATAGAAGTCCTGGATGGCAGGAAGCTTGGCTCCAGTGATGTACTGGGCCGTATGCACTACCCTCTGTAGGCTGAGCAGTTGCCACACCAGGCGGGGATGGTGCTCTTGGTGGTGCAGCTGTATAACTTTTTGAGGATCTGAAGACCCATGCCAGATCTTTCAGTCTCCTGAGGGGGAATAGGCTTTAGAGTGTGTTGTGTGTGTTTGTTTGTGTGTGGATTTGTGCACATGTTTTCCTACATTATCAGGACCCCAATGTCCTAACATTTCCCCTTCATGTCCTGGAAAGGTAAGAAAACAATAACTTTCTTGAAAAGTCAGGTCCTGAATTTGTTCAAATGCAATTTTAAGCTTAAGGTTTAGGGTTTTGGGATTAGGGTTATGTTTAGGGTTTTTGGGGTTAGGGACAGGTTAACGGTTAGGATTAGAGTTAGGGTTAGGTGTAGGGTTAGGGGTTCGGGAATATAGGATGGGGGAAAAAAAATACTCTCCAAAAAGTCCTGACATTTCACGAAAACACAGCTGTGTATGTGTGAGAGAGAGAAAGAGAGAGAGAGAGTGAGCGAGAGAGATAAATAGAGTTGAAATGGGATGCTCATCACCAGGTTTTTCTTCAGGTTCGAGATGCTGTTCAAGTCAAGATGCAGTGCACTGAGAAGCTAAACGATCAGAATATTTCAAAGACTCCACCAGGCAGTCCTTCTCACATGAAGCACCAATACATTGACATCTCACTTACTTTTTTCTAAAGAGTGATAATTATCCATGAATATGCATGATAGCATTGACACTTTCCCCAATCATTAGGTGGCAGATTCCCTAGCGTGTGGACTCTCCCATCCCACTGAATCTAAACCGTCCCCTCATATGTGACATGAGTCTGAATGTCAAGAGATAGGGCTGTTAGACATGACTGTCTCATTGCGAGTGGAGCGGGGAAGGCTATGGTAGTGCCTCAGTTTTACCCTTTATCCTTGCCATAGCTCCTCTTCAAATCGATTTACAGATTACCGGGGAGACAGGAGAGCAGAAAGAAATAGTTCATCATTTCCATCCATTTAGCTCTGGGGATGTGGCATGTTTCCATCAGAAATTTGCCCTGTCACTCCAGTGGTATTTTGGCTCCTTTTTGGCAATGGTGGTTTTGCAGCACTCTGTACATGTATCGGCTCAGTGTAGGCCTAGTGTTTGTCATGACAACCAATTATCCACTGCAAGAGCAGCAAGGCTAAGTAAGGCAATTAAGTGGTGAAACAAAAGTGTATGTGAAAGGAAGGTAGACTAGCAGTTAAGAGCATTGTGCCAGTAACCAAAAGGTCGCTGGTTCAAAACCCTGAGCTGACTAGGTGAAAGATCTGTTGATATGCCCTTGAGCAAGGCACTTAACCCTAATTGCTCCTGCAAGTCGCTCTGGATAAAACATAAATATATAGTGGGTGTGTTGCTGTGACTGATATTTAATTTACCAGCCTACTTGTAGAGGCAGTGATACAGAGTGAGTGAGCCAGTGGAACGGTTGAGAGAGCCAAGCCAGTGTACTGTAACCCCGACTGGGAGACAGAACCGGCTGTCAGTGTATCATAATGTAGCCTGCATGGTCAGTATTGTGCACCCTAATTTACCTACATAGTACATAATGCACTTTATCGTTCATTACCACTGTTGTGCTTTGTTGCAATGGATATTTCAATTGTAAAAATGTACATGTATATGGAAAAAGTCAGAACTGACTTCATTGTCATTTAAACATTGTTGTATCCTTCATGTTTTTCTCTATACAATCCATAATTAGATTAGCTGGGACATAATTCCTACCCCTCTGAATCATGGAAATTGATGTATAGGTGTTCAAGAACTATTAAGATATCTTTACAGAGGCCAGAATTGTTCAATTTAAGTCAAAACCATGAATAAGTTCCATTAGCTCCATATCCTTGTCCAGCAGTGAGATTGTTGCAAGGCTCCCACTCAGAGGTGTCATGCGCCAATTATTTAACAGGAGGCACAAAGTATGTGAGGATGGAGGTGGGGTGGTGGGGAATATAGTATTTTTCAAACCCCTGAAACATATTTTGCCTGCCGTCTACAGCCATGATCATTATGCCTAATTCTATGTAAAAATATGTATATTTTTCTGCATAAATTATCTAAGCATACCTCTTTACCTGTTCAATTGTCATTTTTATGAGTCATTCTGACTGTTGTAAATCACATATCTCAATTTACTGCACTAACATGCCAAGGATATTACATCTACATTACAACACAGTACATGGGATCACACCACACGTTATCAACACAGGCACATATCATGGCATCATAATTAACCCATTACAGTCACCAGCAAAGCACTCCCACACCATCACACCTCCTCCTCCATGCTTCATGGTGGGAACCACACATGGGGAGATCATCCGTTCACCTACTCTGTGTTTCACAAAAACACAGCGATTGGAACCAAACATCTCAAATTTGGACTCATCAGACCAAAGGATCGATTTCCACCAGTGTAATGTCCATTGCTCGTGTTTCTTGGCCCAATCAAGTCTCTTCTTATTATTGGTGTCCTTTAGTAGTGGTTTCTTTGCAGCAATTCGACCATGAAGGCCTGATTCACAGTCTCCTCTGAACAGTTGATATTGAGATGTGTCTGTTACTTGAACTCAGTGAAGAATTTATTTTGGCTGCCATTTCTGAGGCTGGTAGCTCTAATGAACTTATCCTCTGCAGCAGAGGTAACTCTGGGTCTTCCTTTCCTGTGGCCGTCCTCATGAGAGCCAGTTTCATCATTGCACTTGATGTTTTTTTTGCGACTGCACTTGAAGACACTTTCAAAGTTCTTGAAATGTTCTCTATTGACTGCCAATGTCTTAAAGTAATGATGGACTGTCGTTTCCCTTTGCTTATGTAACAATTGCTTAACACTATGGGCTACTGTATGTTTAAGTTTAAACTCTATTGAACCAGTTAGGTTCGCTACTGGAGCAGTAGGGAGAAATGAAAACCACACAACTGAATAATTTAGGAAAAGAACGCCGGCTTGTATTTTGTAAATAAAAAAAACGTCAAAAAATGTATCACCTTGAGTAAATATTGATATGTGAAATGTGTACAATGAGCTCAATATGAATGAAATACATCAATAGTACAATAGACTTATATATCGGCCATATATCCTGCCTATAGTCTACTAGGGTGCACCCAACTTTATCTTAATCTGAGGGTCTCTCAGATTTCAATGTTCAATAGCAATACAAAACATGAAAAGCAAAAAAAACAATTGTTGTGTGTAGATTGATAAGGATTTCTTTTTTAAATAACAAAATGGGGAAAAAGTCAATGGGTCCGAATGCACTGTATATCTAGCTTAAACCGTCAGATTTTAATGGGGATTTTTGTATTATGCTAATTTGATGTATGCGGGGGCGCAGACATGGACCAAACATGCTGACCAGACCGGACACGTCGTGTGTGCGAGCATCACCAAATAAATTTAGAGATCCATGTTATTCAATTATTGCACCCACACTGCTCGCGCGTGCCAACGAGCGTCTGCGTTGCCAAGGGTTAAAATAGAAGTCATTCCTATTTCTGGCGCAGATCGGGCTGCAAGTCCTGCCTCTCCCATCTCCCCATTTTATAGAAGTAGCTTTAGAGAAGCAGGTATCCACGTGCCATCTCCTCATTGGTTACACCCACGTGGGTGATTGAAAGATTAAATGTTTTGCCGGTTGTCGTGGTAATACTATGAAAGTGTAGATGCCAATCAACATATACGTTCAAAGATTTAAAAAAAAAGCCTGGAAGGAGAGATGACTAGAAACGATTCGGTTGGCCATTTTATGTGTGGATAAATTATCGGAGTAGAGGATCTTGTGCATTTCAGGTAAAATAACAACTCAATGTTTATATCCCAGGACAAATTAGCTAGCAACAGCAAAGTGGGACAAATTAGCTAGCAAGTGCAAGCTAACTAGCTAAATTGCCATACATGTTTAATGCTTTTCAACCTGTCCCCAAATTAATGTAATTGGTTCAGAGTATGTTTTGATATTTTAACCTGTGTGTCGAGATCACGTTTGATGTAGGGGGACAAAATACATTTGTCCCAAATGGGGATAGGGACAAAGAAATGTCCCTATCAATCTTTGCTCCCTAGGAACAGATGTTGGATAGACACACACACACACACACACACACACACACACACACACACACACACACACACACACACACACACACACACACACACACACACACACACACACACACACACACACACACACACACACACACACACACACACACACACACACACACACACAACCCCTTTGCCCCACAAACAACCATAAGCTCAGATGCTCAACAGTTGTTTTGTCCCTGAGGCCAACTCAAGAAAGGACTTGATTTACAAATGCATATACTGTACTGTTGCAGCTGTTTGAGAAGGCATGCAAAAATGGGGAGATTTGATTAACCATTGTCAAGTCCAAGGTGAGATCAGATATACCCATATCCTGAAACACACACACACTGGTCCCACCCTGTGACCATTTCCCAAAGCATCTGTGTGCAGTCAGACCTTTGATTATTTTGTGAAACCAGGGCCACAATAATATGCTCCCTCTCTGATTGTCCAATTGCGACCCCCTCCACATGGGTTACTACAGCTAGTGTTGCCAGCACTAGCTGCAGCAATACCATCACCAAACCCCTCATGTTCCAACTGTATGAGTAACCCAGGATCCTACCTGTGTGTCCCTGGGTATTCTGTTGCTCATTTACAGTCTTCTGCATGGCAGTTTATGGATGAGCTGGGTTTAAGCCTAATGGTCCTTGTATTGATTGGTTTGTGTATCCTTCCCCATCGCAGCCAGGGATTGAGCAATGGGATTCTTATTCAACATATCCAGACACAATCCAGACTCTAGTTTTATTGGCCTCCTCGTAATGGATAATGTAGGGTTTGTTTGGAGTGCCATTATATCCCTCTGTGTTTGTGTGTCCGTTTAACAAGGGGACGATGAATCTTAAATGGTCTATTGGATAGATTATCTCCATGCTCTAACAAATATTAGACAGAATATACCAAATAGAATTTTCCAAATAGAGTTCATTGTTGGTTTATTTTCTCTGTTGCTTGTTTGTCTGAACATTGCAGAGTCTATTATATTAAAACAACATTACAAAAGGCTTATAAATTGCAGCTGGGAGATTGGTATTACATTCTCCACACAGAAATGTAAGACTATAAGTAATTTGAAAACCATTGTCAAAATACCTATAGTCGATAGGTAAAACTTTTACAGTGATATCAGTTCAATAGCACTAAATAAAGTGCATTCGGAAGTATTCAGACCCGTTGACTTTTTTCACATTTTTCCTCATCAATCTACACACAATACCCCATAATGGCAAGGCAAAAACAGGTTTTTAGAAAATGTTGCTAATTTATATATGTTTTTAATATCACATTTACATTCAGACCCTTTACTCAGCACTTTGTTAATGCACCTTTGGCAGCAAGCACAGCCTCAAGTCTTGGGTATGACGCTACAAGCTTGGCACACCTGTAATTAGGGAGTTTCTCCCATTGTTCTCTGCAGATCCTCTCAAGCTCTGTCAGGTTAGATGGGGAGAGTCGCTGCACAGCTATTTTCAGGTCTCTCCAGAGGGGTTCGATCGGGTCCAGATTCTGTCCAGATTCTGTCTGGGCCACTCAAGGACATTCAGAGACTTGTCCCAAAGCCACTCCTGCATTGCTCTTGGCTGTGTGCTTAGGGTCGTTGTCTGGTTGGAAAGTGAACCTTTGCCCTAGTCTGAGGTCCTGAGCGCTCTGGAGCACGTTTTCATCAAGAGCAGCATCAAGGAAAACGTTTTTGCTCTGTTCATCTTGCCCTCGATCCTGACTAGTCTCCCAGTCCCTGCCACTGAAAACATCCCCACAACATGATGCTGCCACCACCATGCTTCACCGTAGGGATGGTGCCAGGTTTCTTCCAGATGTGATGCTTGGCATTCAGGCCAAGAAGTTCAATTTAGCAGACCAGAAAATCTTGTTTCTAATGGTTTGAATGTCCTTTAGGTGCCTTTTTCTTTCACTGAGGAGTGGCTTATGTCTGCCCTCTCTACCATAAAGGCCTGATTGGTGGAATGGTGCAGAGATGGTTGTCCTTCTGGAAGGTTCTACCATCTCCACAGAGGAACTCTGGAGCGCTGTCAGTAACCATCAGGTTTTTGGTCACCTCCCTGACCAAGGCCCTTCTCCCCAAATTGCTCAGTTTGGCCAGGTGGCCAGCGCTAGGAAGAGTCTTGGTGGCTCCAAACTTCTTCCATTTAAGAAATATGGAAGAAGCGACCTTCAATGCTGCAGAAATGTTTTGGTACCCTTCCCCAGATCTGTGCCTGGGCACAATCCTGTCTCGGAGCTCTACGGACAATTCCTTCGACCTCATGGCTTGCTCTGACATGCACTGTCATATGTGGGACTTTATATAGACAGGTGTGTGCCTTTCCAAATCATGTCCAATCAATTTAATTTACCACAGATGGACTCCAATCAAGTTGTAGAAACATCTCAAGGATGATCAATTGAAAGAGGATGCAACTGAGCTCAATTTCAAATCTCATAGAAAAGGGTCTGAATACTTATGTAAATAAGTTATTTCTGTTTATTTTCAAAAAATGTTTTGTCATTATAGGTTATTGTGTGTAGATTGATGAGGAAAAAAATTGAATGTAATACTTTTTAGAATAAGACTAATGTAAACAAATATGGAAAAGGTGAATGTGTCTGAATACTTCCAGAAGGCACTGTATATGACTGAAATGAAGATAAAAGGTCATATATAAAGCCACTATATACGTTGGAGAGCTTCTTGTGTTTTCCACCATCCAGTGCAGGCAGGCCCTGAGTCATAGAGAGACAGTGACCAACAGTAATCCAGAGGGGATCAGTGTGTATGTTCTCACCTCTCTGCTAAGAGCCTCTCCTGTTAGTGCACCTTCTGTCTCTCGTTTCCATCAGACCCATGGACAGATGGGCAGAGGGTGGTGACTGGAGGCTAAACCCACAATGGGACCATGAGGAATCAGAGAAAGCCAGGGGACACCATGCCATGGAAAAACACACAGTTGCACACACACACTTACACACACAAACACACACACTCACACACCTACAGCAACGCAAGATCTTTCAAGGCGTGTATAAAATCAAACTGGTGACAGCTCCTCAGATGTTGCAACGTGAGGCACAATATTTGACTGGTGGCACATACATTATCACATTGTGTTATAATTTTTCTCACAGCTGAAATGCAAACCGGATGTTATTTACCTTGCTCACATCTTTCTTGCCTTTGTCCTCTGTCCACTTTCTAACTTTCCATTTCCCCTTTCTATTCCTTCCATCCACATGTTTATCAGTGGTGTTAAAAGCCTGTCTTATCATCATACTTACAGCACCATCACAGACTGTATCCCAGGAGTCTGGTTAAGCCACGTTGACCCTCGATTCTTACCTATGAAAAATACCTGCTGTTTACTTTCCTAATGGACTGTGCTCTGTGGCTGCCTGGCTACAATAGATGTGGCGGTACTGGAGAGAAGATGGAAAGCTTGGAGATACCATTACCATCAGGTCTAATGTCTTTTTAAAAGGGAAAGACCATCAGGGCCCACACACACATGCTGCTCTGCGTGCTGCTTTGTGGCGATTGCGTGATGCGGTACTATCGTCATCTCCTTTTATACAAGGTCAGCTGTCCTCCCGGTTCCTACCTTCGTCAGAGCTCTCTCACATGAGCAATTAGCCACTTGGCAGAATGTACATTGTGCACTGTATATAAGCTTATGATAAGGCGTTGGGTAATGTAAATAGAACATTCCAGACCAAGTGTTTATTTGCCCTTGTTTAGCTGTGTAATCAGCCCACTGAATAATATGTCTTTGTGGACTAAGTAAAAGCAGGTGTCGCTTGCTTTGTGGCTTAGGCTGAAAAGCATACATACACACACACATATATAAATATATATATATATATGCACACAAACACCTACCTAACCGTCAGGTCTTGACAGGCGGTCTTCAGCTGGTCTTGTGGCATGGAAAAGCTCACCCCCATCTGGGAGAGACAGACAGATGTAGCAGTAGACTCCCCAATCTGCCATTAAAATACAGATATAGTGGGTATCATAAGTATTCACCACCTTGGATTTTTTGAAATTCTGTTGAAATAGATTCAATTGTGATTTTTTTGTTGTTGTTGTTGTCATTGTCCTACACAAAATACGAATAAAATTGAGGAACTAAAATACAGTTCTTGCATAAAATATTCAATCACCCCCTTTGTTTAGGAAAGCATAAATTAGTTCAGGAGTAAAATGTGGCTTAACAAATTACATACATGACATGGATTCCCGCTATGTTAAATAATAGGGGTTGACATGATTTTTTAAATGACTACCCCTTCCTCTGTCCCTCATACATAAAACATCTGAAAGGTCCATCAGTCAAGTGGTGAGTTTCACGCACAGATTCAACTACAAAGACCAGGACGCCTAATAAAGAAGGGCAGTGATTGGTAGATGGGTAACAATAACAAATCAGACAATGAATATCTCTTTAAGCATGGTCAAGTTAATCATTATGCGGTGGATGATGTATTAAACCACCCAGACACATCAAAGACACAGTCGTCCTTCTTAACTGAGCTGCAGGACAGGAAGGAAGCTGCTCAGGGATGTCACCATGAGGCCATTGGTGATTTTCAACAGCTACAGAGTTCAATGGCTGTGATGGGAGAGAACAGATCATGGATCAACAACTATGTAGTGACTTAAAAATATACAAAACCAAAATATAGTGCCAACAAGGCACTAAAGTAATACTGGGGGAAAAAACACAGCAAAGGACTACACTTTTTTGGTCTAAATGCAAAATGTTATGTTGGCACCAATCTCTGCCTCCTTATTGTCAAGGATGGTGGTGGCTTCATCTTGCTATGGGTATGCTTGACATTGGCAAAAACTGGGGAGTTTTTATAAGGATAAAAGGAAATGGGATGGTAAATTCCTAGAGGAAACCTGTTTCAGTCTATTTTACACCAGACACTGGGAGAGGAATTCACCTTTCAATAGAACAATAACAAACAACACAAAGCCAAATCTACACTGGAGTTAATTACCAAGAAGCCAGTGGATGTTCCTGAGTGGCCAAGTTCATCCCCAACACTTTGAGAGCTTGAAGAATTTTAAAAAGAATAATTGACAAATATTACACAATCCAGGTTTGCAAAGCCCTTACAGTAAGCCTTGTTCACATTGACAGTTTGAAGTGACTCAAATCCTATTTGTTTGCATATCTGATTCAAATTGTTTTCCTGCATTCTGAACAGCCAATAAGCACATATAATCAGATACTTCAAGCCTCATTTCATACAAATCTGATTCCTGGCCATGCGACTTGTGTCGAAACAGTCAAATCTGATTTATTTGTCCTCAAGTGGTTTTCAGATTGTTATTAGGCATATCTTGTTGCTTCCAATCTGCTGTGTTGACAGTTTGACATTAATAACACGTGGTAGCTAACTATTTTGTTAAATGTTTACAAACAAATTCATGAATGTGCTAGAAAGCTAACAGCTAGCTAGTTGACTGCTGTGGCTAGCCATTAAGGTCTCGTTTTGAAAGTTGGGTCATCTTACCCTTTGAGGCTTTAAAGGTGTTCTATGATTTTTAATATTCAAACAACTAGGAAACATCCAGAGCAGGCATTGTTGTCCCTTTAGCTTGCTACTTAACTTCTGAGTGCTAGGAAGCACGATCACCACCACCAATCAGCCTACACCACTGCGCACTCACCCAACATTACTACGACAACTAGCATAGCCATGTCAGAAAATGACTGCTGTCTGAACATACACATTTGATTTGGTCACATTTTATTTGCTGTTTTGACAGTCAGTATTCCAAAACTGATCTGAGCATTACGGCCTGCAGTGTGAACAAGGCTTTAGAGACTTACGCAAGCAAACTCACATCTGTAATCGCTGTCAAAGGTGTTTCTAACACATATTGACCCAGGGGGGGGGGTGAGTAGATTTATCTAATCAAGGTATGGTAGTGTTTTATTTTCATGAATCTTTTTACATTTATAATTGTTCTTTGACTTTGACATTACAGATTATTCACTGTAGATCGATGGCAAAAAAAAAGACAAATAAATCCATTTTAATCGCACTTTGTAACAATAAAATGTGAAGATATCCAAGCGGTGTGAATACTTATGACAGGCACTGTCGAAGAAAATGAAACATACCTCTCTAACTGACAGTAAAATGCTCATTTTAAACAAATATATATATGTTATATATGTATACATTATTTTTTATAATTTGACGGGTGAATGAAAGTAATATCTACATTTACTGTCATAATCATGATTCTACATTTTGTGCATGTCAAGCAAGTCAGTGGGGAAAGCCAGAGCAAGGCTCACACCAGAGACCCTACAGTCATAGGTCAAGTGCACTCTTTCCTGTGCCTGTCAAGACATCCCTCACGTGCCATGAAAGCCACATACATACAGGAAGGCTGCACATTATGACACCTTTCAGCTCGTCTGGTAATTGGCCAGAAGGGCTAGGATAGGTATGGTTGACCTATGCGTTAACTAGGCAGGTGCTGGAATGGCTGCGTTGGCATGAGAGTGCCTATTTCAGTATCAGAGGACCTCATCCAGCTCATAGAGTGAATCAGAAAAATGTTTGCCTAATTAGAGCTGGACCTGGTACTCAGACTCTGAGGAGCTTGGCAAGCAGGGGCACTTGGTATTCTCCACCGGTAATGGCAATTAAAACAGACCACTAATAACCCAGACGAACTCCCTGTCTGATGACAATGGGTAGCAACACCTTCCACGGTCATTTTACAATGCTTAAATAGGGATTGAATAATATGATAGACGTTGATTATAAATTAATGCCGAGGATATAGAGCATTACTGCCCAAACAAGGTTGGTGACAAGGGATCCCCTGTCAAACATTGTAGGCTATATGGATGCCTCTCCACACAGGTTCAATACATCATCTGAGGTTACATGAGGCTTCCTCTTGAAGGTACACTCAAGTCACAGTGAATCAGCCAAAGTTAATCAAATCTGACGATGAACTGTCTTTAATTGTGAAGCTATAGTAATTTTATTTTATCTTTACTGTCATTCTTCCCATTTCTCTCTCTTCTTTATCGCTGTCTTCTCTGCCTCTCTGTTTCTCTTCTTTATCTCTGCCTACTGTCTTTCTCCCACGGTCTCTTCTTTATCGCTCTGTGTCTAATCTCTCTCTCTCTCCAGATCCCACTGGGCACAGACGTCAATTCAATGTCTATTCCACGTCATTTCACTGACGTGGAAACAACTTTGATTCAACCAGTGTGTGTGCCCAGTGGGATGACTGATTAATTCCCTATCTTGATTTGCATGTCAAGGTTTTTTCAGAGGAAGTTAATTCATTAAGGGACACAACGCATTCACCTCTCCCGCTCGTTTCTCTCTTTCCAATTATCCTACTTCGCACTGAGAATGTGTGTGGAATAACAATGGCAGGATTATATCTCTGTCTCTGTCTTTTTTTTTGCCACCACCTGTCTTCTTCCTAACTTCCTCTATTTATCTTTTCTCTCCCTCCTCCACACTCTCTCCTGTGTCTCTCCTGTCTTCCTCCTAGCTCCATCTTTCTCGCCACATCTCCTTTCTTCCTACTCAAACCTCTCCATTTCACCCTCTCCTCTCTCACTTGTATTTCTTTGTCTACCTCTCTATATCTCTTACTTTCTCTCTCTTTCTCTCTCTCTTTGCCTCTATCTCTCTGGAACTCTCTCAGTCTTTTTCTCCCCCCGACAGAGATAGAGGTTAGGTGAGAACAGCAATGCTGCTGGGATGCGTTGGCGGTTGTTTGCTGGAGATCATTAATAATGGAAATTGTTTGTGAGACGGAGGTTTTCGTTCCAGACACAGGGCTATATTGATGCTAAGCCTTGGCATGGCAAGAGCCAGTTTATGTTTAATTTACACTGATTTATCGGAAGGAAGGATAGAATGAAGAAACCAATGCGGTGAAGTTTTTTCACTCCCAGAAAGGAAAACAGAAGTCACAGAGTTGACCTTGCTACCCGTTGGGGAAAATAAGGCAACAGTTACAGGCATGTCAGGTGCTTCATATACACTGTGTTTACAAAACATTAGGAACACCTCCCAAATATTGAGTTCTACCCCCTCGTTTGCCGTTAAAATAGTCTCAATTTGTCAGGGCATGGACTCTACAAGGTGTCCAAAGCATTCCACAGGGATACTGGCCCATGTTGACTCCATTGCTTCCCACAGTTGTGTAAAATGGATGGATGTCCTATGGGTGGTGGACAATTCTTGATACACACGGGAAAATGTTCAGCATGAAAATTCCAGTACCGTTGCAGTTCTTTACACACTCAAACCAATTGTCTCAAGGCTTAAAAATCCTGAGTTAACCTGTCTCCTCCCCTTAATATACACTGTTTGAAGTGGATTTAACAGGTGACATCAATAAGGGATCATAGCTTTCACTTGGATTCACCTGGTCAGTCAATGTCATGGAAAGAGCAATTATTCTTAATGTTTGTACACTCAGTGTATATAAAGCCCATTTACACAGTATTGTACTCCTTTGGTATCACAATTACATTCAACACCCATCATTAATATAACTGTAAAAACAGCAAAATATGAGTATTTTTGTTGCAAAAATATACTTGTTTTGAAGTTTATGGGAAATAGTACATGATATATTGAACAAATAATTCACAAACAGATTTGGTGACAAAGGGTTTTAGACCGACATGGACTAGATTGCTACTTTATGGTAAGAGTCATCAGTCTTCAGCAGAATGATCTTCATTGTGAATACAGTAACAAGACATGTCTGTTCAATCCTCACACGAAGGCAATGAAAACATCACAGCAGAGGTGAACATCACAAATGAAGTCCCAGCGGGCTATGACAACAAACCAGCGAATCACCCGCTGGACAAAGGAATCTCCCGGCCCCCAGTCTGTCTCTGACCTGCAGTGAGGAATATGAATAGCACTTACATGATAGCACAACAATTACGTTTTCCAATAAGGGAGAGAGAGAGGTGGAAAGAGAGAATGAGAAGAATTAAGATAAAAAGTGAGAGTGAGAAAAAGAAGGGGGAAGAACAAAGAGAGAGTGAGTGATGGGTTCAACTTATTCCCGTTCCAGTGCCTAACTGGGTTCCATTTTAAAGCACAGCAAAGTTAAAATGGTAGTACAATGTCATATATTGTTTTTATTTATAAAACAGTCTAATGTGTTTTCAATGCACTTCATATAATAGCAGAGACAAATGACCTGGATTGCAATTAAGATTACAAAAGCACACTGAACAAAAACATAAACGCAACATGTAAAATGTTTCATGCGCTGAAATAAATAATCCCAACATTTTCTAATAATTTTGCAAGCCCAATTTTTCAGTTTTTGATTTGTTAAAAAAGTTTGAAATATCCAATAAATGTCGTTCCACTTCATGATTGTGTCCCACTTGTTGATTCTTCACAAAAAAATACAGTTTTATATCTTTATGTTTGAAGCCTGAAATGTGGCAAAAGGACGCAAAGTTCAAGGGGGCCGAATACTTTCGCAAGGCACTGTAGTTCTGTCTGAGCCAATGGCTTTATCCCATTATTTAACTTTTATTTTTGATTGAGTTGGAGACGTGAATCCAACATATCATTTGGTACATTTTTGACAAGTTAATATGCTATATATTGTATTTCAACAGTGATATTGAATTGTGTTTGGTTTTCAATATCAATCAGCAATAACAATCCAAGCAGAAGATACTCCTTCAAATGTTGATATTTACATTTAAATCAACCAGAGCTTGAAACACTAGGCCTATCTTTGCCTATTTTTAGTTGAATTCGGGGTTGAAGTGAAACAATAGCTGTTGATGACTTTGCAAATGCTATGTAGACCTAAATAACCATCATTGATTATATATGAGTAACAAAGTATGGTCACATTTCTTTATTTTTGATAAGATTATTATTATTTGTTTTTTTACAACACATAACATACAAACGACAACATCACACAAACATTAACATCACACCTGCCCAGACCCACATGCTCACATCTCTAGTTCCCGCATTACTCTCTGCCATATGGCCTCAAACTGCTCCATGTTGTTTCTCTCCGTCGCCCACGCACTTTCAACTCATTGACCTTTCCATTGTGTTAACGACAGAGGATTGGTTGATTTCCAGTTTTTAAGTATACCTTTTTTCAAGATGGTTGACGAGAAGAGCATCGTCCAACCCATCAGATATCTCACTTCACCCTTATATGCCATGTCTTGAAATATACAGACAGATGGATTAAAATAAGATGTACATTGTAATTCTTTCTAACTCCGCCCATAACTTTTGGACTTCATATAATTCCCAGAAGGCATGGATTATTGAGTCATTGTCCGTTTTACACTTAAGACATGACTCTGGCGTTGTGCTGTAGAAATTGTGAATTTTGTCTCTCGTATTATACATTCTATACGTTATTTTATACTGGATTAAGCATACATTTTAGTTAACTGTAATTGTATTATTTATGTTCCAACATTCCCTCCATCTTGTGCCAAAATCAGTTATTTTTAATTCTTGGTTCCAAAAGTTTGCATTTGTTTCTAAGAGATAGTCAGTTGGATAGGCTCTCTGCAAGATGTTGTATAGCTTACCTATCATATTAATATCCCTTTCTGACTCAAATAGGATTCCTTGAAGATTGCTCTGATGTCCGAAAGATTTCAAATTGACATTATATCAACATAGATATAGCATTTTTAAGTAGCTTTTTCCTGTTTCTCCAAGTTGCATGTATTTTGAAAATATCTACATTGGTCAATCCAAAATGGCTTATTAATGCTCTCATGGAAATAAATGAATTTCCTATTACCAAAATTACGGGTGAATTCGGAAAAGCTATCCAAGGATTGTTCCATAGGGTTATGTTTAGGGAGTAATATTGGTACTTATACAATATGTTGGATTTTCTTCCATGTTGTTATAGTGTTCTCAACTATGAAGTTATTCATGTTCTTATCTTTATCCTTTGAAAATAGATACATGAAAACATTCTGGGGATGATCATGCACATCTTCATTAAATACCCATTGATCCTCTTCAGTGTATTTATCTATATGTCACAAGTAAAAGCCTTGGGCGGCGAGTTGATACAATTCCAAGTCTGGAAGGTCACATTTCATTTGCTCTGTTACCTACCCTTTGGAATGATTTTGATAGCAACAGTGAGCAAATCTATTTACTTTTAAAGCGGCGATCTCTCAACAATAATTCTCACGCTAGCACATTGGTAATAGTCAGTGACAACCGACTGGGCACACACTGGTTGAAACGACATGGTTTTCACGTCATTCAATGAAATTACATTGAACCAATGTGGAATGAACGTTGAATTGATGCCTGTCACCAATGGGAAATATCATAGCTAAGCAGGGCTGGGTATAGTTAAATCCCTGGATGGGAGACCAAAGGGAAACTGAAGAGATCAATTCGCCAGTAGGAGGTGCTGTTCAGCTCACTGTTTTTTTCTGGTAGTGGATATAACATTGAAGATCTGACATTGTTTTAAAGGTAAATTCTCAACATATACAGTGGGGCAAAAAAGTATTTAGTCAGCCACCAATTGTGCAAGTTCTCCCACTTAAAAAGATGAGAGGCCTGTAATTTTCATCATAGGTACACTTCAACTACGACAGACAAATTGACGGAAAAAAATCCAGAAAATCACATTGTAGGATTTTTTATGAATTTATTTGCAAATTATGGTGGAAAATAAGTATTTGGACAATAACAAAAGTTTATCTCAATACTTTGTTATATACCCTTTGTTGGCAATGACAGAGGTCAAACGTTTTCTCTCTAGTGGTTAGAGAGTTGGACTAGTAACCGAAAGGTTGCAAGTTCAAATCCCCGAGCTGACAAGGTACAAATCTGCCTTTCTGCCCCTGAACAGGCAGTTAACCCACTGTTCCTAGGCCGTCATTGAAAATAAGAATTTGTTCTTAACTGACTTGCCGAGTTAAATAAAGGTAAAATAAAAAAAAGGTTTTCACATACTGTTGCTGGTATTTTGGCCCATTCCTCCATGCAGATCTCCTCTAGAGCAGTGATGTTTTGGGGCTGTTGCTGGGCAACACAGACTTTCAACTCGCTCCAAAGATTTTGTATGGGGTTGAGATCTGGAGACTGGCTGGGCCACTCCAGGACCTTGAAATGCTTCTTACGATGCCACTCCTTCGTTGCCCGGGCGGTGTGTTTGGGATCATTGTCATGCTGAAAGACCCAGCCACGTTTCATCTTCAATGCCCTTGCTGATGGAAGGAGGTTTTCACTCAAAATCTCACGATACATGGCCCCATTCATTCTTTCCTTTACACGGATTAGTCGCCTGGTCCCTTTGCAGAAAAACAGCCCCAAAGCATGATGTTTCCACCCCCATGCTTCACAGTAGGTATGGTGTTCTTTGAATGCAACTCACCAAAAACGTATATTTTGGTTTCATCTGACCATATGACATTCTTCCCAATCTTCTTCTGGATCATCCAAATGCTCTCTAGAAAACTTCAGACGGGCCTGGACATGTACTGGCTTAAGCAGGGGGACACGTCTGGCACTGCAGGATTTGAGTCCCTGACGGCGTAGTGTGTTACTGATGGTAGGCGTTTGTTACTTTGGTCCCAGCTCTCTGCAGGTCATTCACTAGTTCCCCCCGTGTGGTTCTGGGATTTTTGCTCACCGTTCTTGTGATAATTTTGACCCCACGGGGTGAGATCTTGAGTGCAGGTCTACAATTTTGTTTCTGGTGTCCTTTGACAGCTCATTGGTCTTGGCCATAGTGGAGTTTGGAGTGTGACTGTTTGAGGTTGTGGACAGGTGTCTTTTATACTGATACAAGTTCAAACAGGTGCCATTAATACAGAGGAGGAGGAGAGACATAGGAGCCTCTTAAAGAAGAAGTTACAGGTCTGTGAGAGCCAGAAATCTTGCTTGTTTGTAGGTGACCAAATACTTATTTTCCACCATAATTTGCAAATAAATTCATTAAAAATCCTACAATGTGATTTTATGGATTTTTTAAAATCATTTTGTCTGTCATAGTTGAAGTGTACCTATGATGAAAATTACAGGCCTCTCTCATATTTTTAAGTGGGAGAACTTGCACAATTGGTTGCTGACTAAATACTTTTTTTACCCCACTGTATTATACAAGGTTTGTCGATGTTGAAATTTGGTTACCATGATGGCATAATTCTGTGGTTGAAATGTCACCCTCTCAACAAAAGTTTTTTCAAATGAAATGTATTTTCCATTTAGATTCCAGGTCACAAAATGTTGACAAATCACATTGAAACAACGTTTATTCAAGTGGGAATAAATTCTCTGTGATTAGCCAACACTGTTTTTAGAGGCAGATAACCCTGACAACAACACAGGTATTCTTGGAATAACAAAATATGTGCTTTAAAAAAAACGTTGTTGTGATGCTATCAAACAGTGATGTGTGCACAAACCACTAAACATAGGATAATGTGAACTTTACCACTGTTGGTGTTCATTGTTGATCATAGAATGAAATAAACAGTATTTGTCACCTCATTCAGATTACATCCTCTGACTTTCGGGTTATCTGAAAATGAAATAATCTCCAAAATATTGCTACTTTTAAAACAAGCAATAGAAAGCTGGTTGCAATTTCAGTTTAATCCACCAGAAAAATATCTGAACAAATATGAGAACAAATATTATGGTTAAACTCAAATATACTAATTGATAACAAAATTGAAAAAAAAAATGGTATAATCTTTCTAAATTATATCATGAATAGGGCTGGTGGAGTTATGTCACAAATGCAGTAAAGGACTAAGGACCCAAAAATGGCTCCACCATACAGCTGGAAAAATAGCTGGGATGAGATTTTTGATGTACCGATTTCATGGTACCTGGGTTAAGTATGAACTGATACACAAAATGAAGCCGGATTCAACACATAGAGTTTTTTCAATTTCAGTTATTATAAAAAATTCTTGCAACCAATATATATGTACTATGGGGGTTACAACCATCCCAGCTCTACAGATTTTGCTGCGAAGAGACAGAAACATTAGACCACTTATTTTGGTACTGCTGATATGTAGCTTGTTTATGGTCACAGGTTCAGAAATGGCTATTAAAATGCAACATTTACTTGGAGCTAACTCTGCAATAGCACTGCTGGGTGATTTGATAAGTCACTGTCAATCGATCAATATTATAATAATACTCTGAGCAAAGGTTTTTTTTATCTTTAATTTACAATCTGTAGAAACTATGAGAATAGAAAGGTTCTGAACTTTTGTGAAACATCACAGCACGGAGGAACAATATATGACAGCTAGAAATCAAAACTGTATGGTCTTCAGAGATAGATGGGAGGGGTTGAGGGTAGCTGAAGGCTGGGACTAAAAACAAACAAAAGATAACTAATATAAAATACACTGTCAGTGTGTGTAGTATGTATAAGCTGGAAGTCTAAACCTAAGGAATCAATGTCCGTTTATTTATTCCAATTAAGGGAGGGGTGGTAGGGTTAGGAGAAAATAATAAAGAAGGATAATATATAACAAAAATATATGTTAAATAATATATTGACAAAAAAATATAAACAGGGGACTGAAAATTATGCAGACGATTACATCGACAGAAGCCACAATCTATCTATAATATTAAAGCTGATCCACCCATAAAAAATAAATAAACAAAATAATAAAGAACAGTTTTGGAGAGCTGCAGGCTTGGCAATCAGTTAATCGAGGACTTTTTGATTTAGTTGAATGAGGTGACCACTGATCTAAAGGCTCCTGTTCTGTTGTTGCTCCAGGATACTGTAGTAGTTAATGACTGTCATTGTTGCTCCAGGATACTGTAGTAGTTAATGACTGTCATTGTTGCTCCAGGATACTGTAGTAGTTAATGACTGTCATTGTTGCTCCAGGATACTGTAGTAGTTAATGACTGTCATTGTTGCTCCAGGATACTGTAGTAGTTAATGACTGTCATTGTTGCTCCAGGATACTGTAGTAGTTAATGACTGTCATTGTCATTGTTGCTCCAGGATACTGTAGTAGTTAATGACTGTCATTGTTGCTCCAGGATACTGTAGTAGTTAATGACTGTCATTGTTGCTCCAGGATACTGTAGTAGTTAATGACTGTCATTGTTGCTCCAGGATACTGTAGTAGTTAATGACTGTCATTGTCAGATGCAGTCTGACCGGCTTACCGTCCCACCCTCAAGACGTGTATTGAAATCTTTGACTTTTCCCTATGTCCCAAACCACCACAAACATCAGATATCTAATCTCACAGAGTCTGAGGCAGTGGTTTCCGAGGGAGAGAAAGAGAGAGAGACAGAGTGAAAGAGAGTGAGAGAGAGCAAAACACCATCGGAATGCGCAATTCCTGTGGCACTTGTGGCCTAGTAATCAATGCAGGTGTAATACCCATGATCATCCCCTTTACCCTCACATCCCCTCGTCTGCCTCACTACCCAACAGACACAAAGAGCAGTTCACACAGTGAAAGCTTAGCAACTAGTAGCAACTGAACTCCCATCGTTTTCTGTTCATCTTTGCTTATGCCTCCTCTCTAGCTGACAGTCATAATGCACTTTCATCTGGGTACTTTTATTTTTGGAGGGTTATTCATGGTTTCTCAGGCAACAGACTGACTTCTCTTTGGTGTGTTAGGTTCTTTTCACTATGAGTTCAAACAGCAGTCAGTCATGTCTGTATGAAAAGTAGAGAAGCAGAAAACTCATAATATGGGGTGCAGAAGCTATTGGTAAACTTCCATTTAAAATATATATCCTTTGGGGAAGTCTTAGTGACACCTTGTAGATAGACAGGTAACATTTGAGAGTTATTTGTGATATTGAAACAATATTTTAAGTGTTTGATGGAGTAATGTCTGCTTTTTAAATCCCCCATTCAAACTTAATTCTCGATAATCAAGAATTTCAATAAGCATTTCTCTACGGCTGGCCATGCTTTCAACCTGGCTACCCTAACCCCGGACAACAGCTCTGCACCCCCCGCAGCAACTGGCCTAAGCACCCCTCGCTTCTCCTTCACCCAAATCCAGACAGCTGATGTTCTGAAAGAGATACAAAATCTAGATCCCTATAAATCAGCTGGGCTAGACAATCTGGAACCTCTCTTCCTAAAATTATCCGCTGCATTGTTGCAACCCCTATTACTAGTCTGTTCAACCTCTCTTTCATATCGTCTGAGATTCCTAAAGACCTGAAAGCGGCCGCGGTCATCCCCCTCTTCACAGGGGGAAACACTCTAGACTTAAACTGTTACAGACCTATATCCATCCTGCCCTGCCTTTCTAAAGTCTTCGAAAGCCAAGTGAACAAACAGATCACCGACCATTTAGAATCCCACCGTACCTTCTCTGCTATACAATCTGGTTTCCGAGCTGGTCACGGGTGCACCTCAGCCACACTCAAGGTCCTAAACAATATCATAACAGCTATCGACAAAAGACAGTACTGTGCAGCCGTCTTCATCGACCTGGCCAAGGCTTCGCCTCTGTCAATTACCGTATTCTTATCGGCAGATTCAACAGCCTTGGTTTCTCTAATGACTGCCTCACCTGGTTCACTAACTACTACTCAGATAGAGTTCAGTCTGTCAAATCGGAGGGCCTGTTGTCCGGACCTCTGGCAGTCTCTATGGGGGTGCCACAGAGCTCAATTCCGGGCCGACTCGTTTCTCTGTATATATTAATGATGTCACTCTTGCTGCGGGTGATTCTTTGATCCACCTCTACGCAAACAACACCATTCTGTATACATCTGGCACGTCTTTGGACACTGTGTTAGCAAACCTCCAAACAAGCTTCAGCGCCATACAACACTCCTTCCGTGGCCTTCAACTGCTCTTAAATCCTAGTAAAACAAAATGCATGCTCTTCATCCGAACAAATCAAGCCTGGGAGTTGTTTGGAAGTTCTGACTTAGAATATGTGGACAACTATAAATACCCAGGTGTCTGGCTACATTGTAAACTCTACTTCCAGACTCACATTAAGCATTTAAGCATCTCCAATTTAGAACCAGCTTCCTATTTCGCAACAAAGCCTCCTTCACTCATGCTGCCAAACAGACCCTCGTAAAACTGACTATCCTACTGATCCTTGACTTTGGCGATATCATTTACAAAATAGCCTCCAACACTCTACTCAGCAAATTGGATGCAGTCTATCACAGTGCCATCCGTTTTGTCACCAAAGCCCCATAAACTACCCACCACTGCAACCTGTATGCTCTCGTTGGCTGGTCCTCGCTACATATTCGTCGCCAAACCCACTGGCTCCAGGTCATCTATAAGTCTTTGCTAGGTATAGCTCCGCCTTATCTCAGCTCACTGGTCACCATTGGAACACCCCCGTAGCAAGTGCTCCAGCAGGTATATTTCACTCATCATCCCCAAAGCCAACACCTACTTTGGCCACCTTTCCTTCCAGTTCTCTGCTGCCAATGACAGGAACGAATTGCAAAAATCACTGACGTTGGAGAGTTATATCTCCCTCACTAACTTTAAGCTGTAAATAGCCCATCCAACCAACTAACTGCCTCATCCCCATATTTTGTTTTAGTTTTTCTGCTCTTTTGCACACCAGTATTTCTACTTGCACATCCTCATCTGCACATATATCACTCCAATGTAAATTGCTAAATTGTAATTACTTCGCCACTATTGGCCTATTTATTGACTTACCTCCTTACTTCATTTGCACACACTGTATACAGATTTACCTATTGTGTTTTTTGTTTATCTCATGTGTAACTGTGTTGTTGTTTTTGTCGCACTGCTTTGCTTTATAATGGCCAGGACGCAGCTGTAAATGTGAACTTGTTCTGAACTGGCCTACCTGTTTAAATAAAGGTGAAATAAATATGTGTATATATATTTAAAGAAGTGGCAGTCTGCAGTTCAAACAATTGGCCAACCCACTAGTATATTGCTTAAACACTGAGTGATGGAACTGGAGAAATGTCAAATTCATAGACAAAGCTAAATATTTGAGGACTGACCATCCATGAAAAAAAATATATTTTCAACTGTGTTTTGAGGCTATATATGGTTTGTTTTCAATTGCATTGTTAACAAACAATGGAGTAAAGCTCATATTTTGTGTGCTGATGGGTTACGGCAATTGAATGGAGGCATTTTAAAGTTTTTTTCACGAGTCAGTGGGGTTATATTGTTATGGTTTTACTAGAGCGTTATGTCATCTAGAGATAGCATCCCATTTAGATGACAACTAATACTCACAGGAGGTGCAATATCACACGACAATGTAGTATACTAACACAAATCTATGGTTTTTTATATAACCTCACTTCTACAGGCAGGTGCTGTTACTCTAGCACAAAGGGACATTATCCACCATCATGCACTGCCATGCGAGCATAATTTCACCTTCATTCAGTCGGAGAACAACTCTCCCAGATAGGATACAGTACACAGATAGCAGACATGAACACGTGTAACCTATGACTGTAACAATATCATTCATTTAAAAGTAAAAAAATGTGTGTACCAATTGTAGATTGCTCCTTTAAAAAAATGACTGTGTGTACCAATTACAGATTGACCCTTTTAAATCGATCTATAGTCTGTCTGAAAGGTCAAACCTGGAGGGTTCCAGTCTTGAAAACAACAGCAGGGGTTTTGGTGTGTGTGTAGTGTGTTTACGGTGTGTGTGTGTGTAGTGTGTTTACGGTGTGTGTGTGTGTGTGTGTGTGTGTGTGTGTGTGTATGGTGCAGGTCTGGGGCAGTGCTCTTCCTTACGATCGAAGGCCAGGATTGCCAGGGTGAGACTTCCCCCCCCACACACACCACAGACGCACGTACAAACACACACACGCGCACGCACACACACATGCACACATACAGCTCCACCAAATACAGCCATGCCCCAGAGCTAGCATCTGAAGTGTTGTTCTGAGGGATGCCATGCATTTCAATGACCTCATACAAGTTGAATGATCTTTTTGGAATGACTTGGGCCGTGTTGAGGCTACACCCAGTTAATAGGCTAGGGTTATAACCTTGCAATGTTCATACAATGCTCTCTAATGGAACGGTAAAAGTTGATGACTCAGTCATTAGATAGCATTATATGTTCTGCATTATCTTCTCTATGACGACATCGTTGGCATGTTTTATGCATGCTTCAGTATGCATAAAACGTCTCTTTGAGGTGGTGAGTTTATTCACAGGACTGAGTTCTCTGGGGAAGGCTGCATTAGCCCCCCAGGTCAGCTGGTCTCTGAAAAACTTTAGCCTTTTGAGACTTAGGGCCCGATTCAATCCGTAGAGCTGAAGTTCAGTATTATAGTGCGATTGAAATGTAACGGTTGAGCCAAAATATCCAACGTTTACCGTGAACGCATTCTCCGCTGACGTGGGAAGCCAGGAACATTGCCTTTACATTTCTATCGCGCTGTAGTTCAGCGCTTTTTATCGCAATGGATTGAATCAAGCCATTGTAGTATATGTAACCATCACACACAGTAAGAGAAAGCCATTTGTCCTACCTAGAGAAGAGGTCATGGTATACGGACGTCATCCTCAGAAACAAATGTATTTCTAGAGGTGGCATGAGAGAGGATTTGAGAAAGATGAGAGAACTAGGCTGTCATGTGTTATGTGATTGAGGCTTTGCATCCATGGGGATGACGTCTTATCTTCACCTTGATTAGACATGAATGAACACCCCCACGCAACGTTAATTGAACACTGTATTGTTGTCATTATAATCAAATAGCTTTTTTAATGAAAGGATTAAGGGATTTCATTCATCGATTCAGTCTTTTAATGAGAAATAGACTGACATTTTGTGAGACAAAAGAGTCAAAGAGTTGCTATTTCAGACCTACAAAACAGAATGTACTGTATTCTCCCTGGCAGGTTTGTCAACACTGGCTTGCAGCTGCCTGGTGTGCCTAGTGTGTGACCAAAAGTACCAGAGGACGTGCCAATCAAAATGGAAGTGAGCATCAATCAATGAGGAAACCAAGTAGGGGGGGGTTTGCCGCAGGAAGAAGTAAGGAGGTGTAACGGAGTGCGTACTGGCCGCAGAGAAGTCAGGCGCAGGAGAGCAAAAACTGATTTACAACGGTGTCATTTAATAAACATAAAAACCACCGTAAACAGAACAATCAATGAATGGGTCAAACAAAACCCGGTATCTACCAGCATAACGTACACAAGCACTACAAGAAAAAATTCCGGACAAGGACATGGGGGGAACAGAGGGTTAAATACACAACATGTAATTGATGGGATTGAAACCAGGTGTGAGTGAAGACAAGACAAAACCAATGGAAAATGAAAGGTGGATCAGCTGATGGCTAGAAGGCCGGTGACGTCAAACGCCTCCCAAACTAGGAGAGGGACCGACTTCGGCGGAAGTCGTGACAGGAGGCTTATCTTGTCTGGCTAAATAAATCATTGTCTCACCAATGTAAAAAGGCAGGTGTGTGGGAGGGAGTCTGTAGGGATGATGGAAACACTGATTAACGGAGAAGATCCTATACTGTATATATATATATATATATATATATATATATATATATATATATATATATATATATATATATATACATAAAATAAAAAAATTAGTAGGATCTAGTTCTTTCCCTATGATGATATCAGGCCAGTCCCTGTCTAGGACAATACTGCATAGGTATTCCTTTTCATGATCCATCATGCCAACCTTTATGTGATATGTTGCTTTTTAATGGTATCTACTGTAATTGCCACAGCTTTACTTTAGGTGATCGATAGAACACCTGTGTGATGATGTAATAGAAGTCAAAGAAATAAGATTATAGCAGTCCAAGATGACACATGTCTGGTTTCCTCTGTATTGATTCTCAGATAGCCTACACCTTTGGGATGAGGTCACTGTACCTGAGAGAAATACTGCTACAGATATCACGGAATCATTCAATTGAGAATCATGACACACATTTTGGCTTGTCCTTATTTAAGATTGTGTCTGCGAATTGTAATGAGAGAAGTAATCATCGAGTAAGCTTGCAGAGCATGAAAACCAATCGCCATTCGGCGTGCGCTCAACTTCAAATATCCCCAAACATGCTCAGCAGATAATGCTCTCTCTTTGAGAAAATCGACTTTTCCATGGGCAGTCACATTGCAAGATGTGGCCAATTATAAAGCAGTGTGGGATGTCGCTGATCTACGGCATGTCGTGTACAACACAGCTCTGGAATAATGTGCAAGATATGGTGAAAAGATTGCTTTGTCTGTTTGTTGTGATGTTGCAAGCTCCTTACATTGTCTCCATTCTCTTGTTGATTCCAATGCAAGGCCAAAGGAGCACCATTTTGTCTGCTCTTGGCTATAAAGAATCAAAGACCTGATATGCTCTATCGACCGACAAGCGTCCTTTCAATGACATGTAATGAAAACAACCACATTTTCATGGCTGGTTTTATATGATTCACATCATCTTGTCATTGCAATGAATTGTCTACATGGTATTGTGTTATGGACTCTAATACCTGTACCCTGGTTTGTTTTGGGTCCGGACCTAGAATCAATGCCCACTTTAGAGAGCTGAATGACCAGTTGTGGTTCATATCACACAGCAGAAGATATAGCCTGGGACCCATCACACAGCAAGCAGAGAGAAAGGGAAATATCATCAGTCTGTATCTGGGAGCCCAATCCCAAACACACATTCACAAATCTCCTCCACAAGTACTTGCACTGATATCTACAAAGAACTTTGATACCAGATGGGCTATGTATTTCATAAAAACAAATTTGATCCTATTTTTTGCTGTTGTATCCTTTTGCCTCTCATTACGGTCTTCTCTCCTCTGCTCCACCATTTTCATTCCTCCCTCTCTGGTGCTCAGCTGCAGGAGAAGCTGCCTTGTTTCCCTGTTTCTAAGAACCAGCTGCTCACATAGAGACCACAGCCCTTCACCATATTGCAGTAAAATATGTTGTCCATTCAAGTATAGGCTACAGTCTACATACTTGTGCATAAGACAAATAATTGAGGCACTACCTTTTTTATAACCAAGGCTACAAAATCTATATGGGTTGGCCTAGCAGTTAAGAGTGTGGGATAGTAGCCTAGCAGTTAAGAGTGTTGGGATAGTAGCCTAGCAGTTAAGAGTGTTGGGATAGTAGCCTAGCAGTTAAGAGTGTTGGGATAGTAGCCTAGCAGTTAAGAGTGTTGGGATAGTAGCCTAGCAGTTAAGAGTGTTGTGATAGTAGCCTAGCAGTTAAGAGTGTTGGGATAGTAGCCTAGCAGTTAAGAGTGTTGGGATAGTAGCCTGGCAGTTAAGAGTGTTGGGATTGTAACCGAAATGTCACTGATGCAAATCCCAGTGCCAACTAGGATAAACATTGTCGATGTGCCCTTGAGCAAGGCACTTATCTGAAATTGCAGCTGTAAGTCGCTCTGGATAAGAGCGTCTGCTAAATGACTAAGATGCAGCAAATGTTTATGCCTGGCACTGTACTTGGACACTGGTATAATTTTCTGCACACCAGGGGTCTAATAAAGCAAGGAATCATTCACAAAGTTATTTAAGGAGGACCATGTAGAACTAGTTGCTGTAGGTGTTTCTATTCAGGGATTTCCTACCAGACTTTTCCTACTTAGGTATTCACCACCAAATCTGACCAGAGAAGGAATTCTCCGGTGTCCTGGAAGTGTCCTACTCCTCTCCACTAAGACTCGCTAGAGCTGAGAGAGGGGAAGAGAAGAGGGAGACACACCCGCCGGCGCCGATTGGTGGAACGTCACGCGGAGAGGACCTGAACGGAGGAGCTGATAAATGATAGATGAAGAAGGAGAGAGAGCTGAGGATGCAGGTTTGGTCTGAAACACAACCACCCGTCGACTGGTCTCGTAGCATCGCCCACACAGCAAAGAGACGCTAAAACCCGAAGGACGGTCCAACTTCCACTAGCCCTCAGCAGCCGAGGAGATGTATCCCCAAAAGGTCTGATTCAGACATCTCTTCAGAGCATCCCGCCCGAAGAATTCACTCAGACAGGCACCCTGATACATGCCAGACATGATGCTCGGATCTCTCAGATATGGGACAGCAGTTGGATTGATATTACTAAACTCGCTGGTTCTTGCAACACAAGCCACGGAGGAAGGGATATTTACAAATCATCTCTTGGTTCAATTGCATGAAGGCGCACACGATGAAGCGCACCAACTTGCAACGGAGCACGGGTTTCAAAGCTCCCGGAAGGTAAATCGTAACGTTAGGCTATTATGTGCAGAAAATTAGGATTATGTAGGCTAATTCGATTTTCATTGATGAACATGCCCAGTTTTTGTCGCTAAACTCCATTTGAAGAAAATAATATTATTTTTGTTATTTTTCTTTTCTAAATGGCCTAGAATATTATACATATTATTTGGGCTATTATTTTAGAAACATACATATTTGTTTTGACTTCAGTTACATGTTTTAATTTATAGCATATTATTTGAATTAGACCTAGGCCTATTTGTTTTGTTTTTCAGACGACCGTCAATTAAGTTGATCTCGATCATTTATTTGGTTACATAATATATCGGTTTATGTCGCCTAATCTTCATATTCGATACATAAATATGTCTTGAGCCTAAATTGCTGCTGTAATCTAACATTTTCTTCGAATGCTATCACTGAAACTGTCAATCAGTTACATTTGTTCCAAAACTGGCACCATATTGCCAGTACATTTCTTGGTCCCCAGTAATTTTGGAAATGATAAATGTTGCCTGAATAGATTATGTGAATTAGGGCAGGCTAATAGCAGCCTAACATCAGTTCGTTCCACTGGGATCATCCTTTAGGACTCTGCCCACTCAAGACATCATTGAAAACTAATTTAGTTAGTTGATGACCTGTAGCCTCAGCCTAAAAATATACTTGTTGTCAGTTCATAAATATAGGTATCTGTCAAACACTGTAATCAATCGATCAATCAATCAAATGTATTTATAAAGCACTTTTTACATCAGCTGATGTCACAAAGTGCTATACAGAAACCCAGCCTAAAACCCCAAACAGCAAGCAATGCAGATGTAGAAGCACAGTGGCTAGGACAAAACCCATAGAAAGGCAGGAACCGAGGGAGAAACCTAGAGAGGAACCGGGCTCTGAGGGGTGACCAGTCCTCTTCTGGCTGTTCCGGGTGGAGATTATAACAGTACAGGGCCAAGATGTTCAAACGTTCATAGATGGCCAACAGGGTCAAATAATAATAATCACAGTGGTTGTAGAGGGTGCTACAGGTCAGTTGCATAACTGAATTCATTTAACTGAAATCAAATCAACATCAAATCAAATTTATTTATATAGCCCTTCGTACATCAGCTGAAATCTCAACGTGCTCTACAGAAACCCAGACTAAAACCCCAAACAGCAAGCAATGCAGGTGTAGAAGCACAGTGGCTAGGAAAAACTCCCTAAAAAGGCCAAAACCTAGGAAGAAACCTAGAGAGGAACCAGGCTATGAGGGGTGGCCAGTCCTCTTCTGGCTGTGCCGGGTGGAGATTATAACAGAACATGGCCAAGATGTTCAAATGTTCATAAATGACCAGCATGGTCAAATAATAATAATCACAGTAGTTGTCGAGGGTGCAGCAAGTCAGCACCCCAGGAGTAAATGTCAGTTGGCTTTTCATAGCCGATCATTAAGAGTATCTCTACCACTCCTGCTGTCTCTAGAGAGTTGAAAACAGCAGGTCTGGGACAGGTAGCACGTCCGGTGAACAGGTCAGGATTCCATAGCCGCAGGCAGAACAGTTGAAACTGGAGCAGCAGCACGGCCAGGTGGACTGGGGACAGCAAGGAGTCATCATGCCAGGTAGTCCTGAGGCATGGTCCTAGGGCTCAGATCCTCCGAGAGAAAGAGATAATTAGAGAGAGCATACTTAAATTTACACAAGACACCGGATAAGACAGGAGAAGTACTCCAGATAGAACAAACTGACCCATGCCCCCGGACACATAAACTACTGCAGCATAAAAACTGGAGGCTGAGACAGGAGGGGTCAGGAGACACTGTGGCCCCATCCGATGATACCCCGAGACAGGGCCAAACAGGAAGGATATAACCCACCCACTTTGCCAAAGCACAGCCCCCACACCACTAGAGGAATATCTTCAACCCCCAACTTACCATCCTGAGACACGGCCGAGTATAGCCCACAAAGATCTCCGCCACGGCACAACCCAGGGGGGGGCGCCAACCCAGACAGGAAGATCACATCAGTGACTCAACCCATTGAAGTGACGTGTCCCTCCCAGGGACGGCATGTGTGTCTTCCTCATTTAGATCACCCCATCTGAATCAGAGAGGTGCGGGGTGCTGCCTTAATCAACGTCATCGGCACCCAGGGATCAGTTGTTGGAGGTTAACTGCCTTGTTCAAGGTCAGACAGTCAGATTTATCCACCTTTTTGGCTCCGGGATTCTAACCAGCAACCTTTTGGTTATGGGCCCAACACTCTAGGCTTCCTGAGCTGACACACACCCAAAAAATGTTGTAGAGTTACTGACTAACGGAGGGTAACTATAAAAAGAAAGAAATAAAGTTTCACGCTCTGAATATGCTCTCAACAATTGAATGGGTACACCTAACCAACGTATCGGCACAAAGTGCCTTCTTCAGGGTTGAATAAACATACGGATATTATCCAAGGAATAAACATAAGGATTCTGATGAGGTCACTATGTTCTCACACATGCACACCTGCTAACAGAATATGTAACACTTTTTTGGGATAGTCCATTTTAATTTTTTTTATTTATTTCACCTTTATTTAACCAGGTAGGCTAGTTGAGAACAAGTTCTCATTTGCAACTGCGACCTGGCCAAGATAAAGCATAGCAGTGTGAACAGACAACACAGAGTTACACATTGAGTAAACAATAAACAAGTCAATAAGTGCAAAAGGCATGAGGTGGTAGTCAAATAATTACAATTTTGCAGATTAACACTGGAGTGATAAATGATCAGATGGTCATGTACAGGTAGAGATATTGATGTGCAAAATAGCAGAAAAGTAAATAAATAAAAACAGTATGGAGATGAGGTAGGTACAGTGCCTTGCGAAAGTATTCGGCCCCCTTGAACTTTGCGACCTTTTACCACATTTCAGGCTTCAAACATAAAGATATAAAACTGTATTTTTTTGTGAAGAATCAACAACAAGTGGGACACAATCATGAAGTGGAACGACATTTATTGGATATTTCAAACTTTTTTAACAAATCAAAAACTGAAAAATTGGGCGTGCAAAATTATTCAGCCCCTTTACTTTCAGTGCAGCAAACTCTCTCCAGAAGTTCAGTGAGGATCTCTGAATGATCCAATGTTGTCCTAAATGACTAATGATGATAAATACAATCCACCTGTGTGTAATCAAGTCTCCGTATAAATGCACCTGCACTGTGATAGTCTCAGAGGTCCGTTAAAAGCGCAGAGAGCATCATGAAGAACAAGGAACACACCAGGCAGGTCCGAGATACTGTTGTGAAGAAGTTTAAAGCCGGATTTGGATACAAAAAGATTTCCCAAGCTTTAAACATCCCAAGGAGCACTGTGCAAGCGATAATATTGAAATGGAAGGATTATCAGACCACTGCAAATCTACCAAGACCTGGCCGTCCCTCTAAACTTTCAGCTCATACAAGGAGAAGACTGATCAGAGATGCAGCCAAGAGGCCCATGATCACTCTGGATGAACTGCAGAGATCTACAGCTGAGGTGGGAGACTCTGTCCATAGGACAACAATCAGTCGTATATTGCACAAATCTGGCCTTTATGGAAGAGTGGCAAGAAGAAAGCCATTTCTTAAAGATATCCATAAAAAGTGTTGTTTAAAGTTTGCCACAAGCCACCTGGGAGACACACCAAACATGTGGAAGAAGGTGCTCTGGTCAGATGAAACCAAAATTGAACTTTTTGGCAACGATGCAAAACGTTATGTTTGGCGTAAAAGCAACACAGCTCATCACCCTGACCACACCATCCCCACTGTCAAACATGGTGGTGGCAGCATCATGGTTTGGGCCTGCTTTTCTTCAGCAGGGACAGGGAAGATGGTTAAAATTGATGGGAAGATGGATGGAGCCAAATACAGGACCATTCTGGAAGAAAACCTGATGGAGTCTGCAAAAGACCTGAGACTGGGACGGAGATTTGTCTTCCAACAAGACAATGTTCCAAAACATAAAGCAAAATCTACAATGGAATGGTTCAAAAATAAACATATCCAGGTGTTAGAATGGCCAAATCAAAGTCCAGACCTGAATCCAATCGAGAATCTGTGGAAAGAACTGAAAGCTGCTGTTCACAAATGCTCTCCATCCAACCTCACTGAGCTCGAGCTATTTTGTAAGGAGGAATGGGAAAAAATTTCAGTCTCTCGCTGTGCAAAACTGATAGAGACATACCCCAAGCGACTTCAGCTGTAATCGCAGCAAAAGGTTGCGCTACAAAGTATTAACTTAAGGGGGCTGAATAATTTTGCACGCCCAATTTTTCAGTTTTTGATTTGTTAAAAAAGTTTGAAATATCCAATAAATGTCGTTCCACTTCATGATTGTGTCCCACTTGTTGTTGATTCTTCACAAAAAATACAGTTTTATATCTTTATGTTTGAAGCCTGAAATGTGGCAAAAGGTCGCAAAGTTCAAGGGGGCCGAATACTTTCGCAAGGCACTGCATAATTGGTTGGGCTATTTACCGATAAGACTATGTAAAGCTGCAGCGATCGGTTAGCTGCTCAGATAGCAGATGTTTGAAGTTGGTGAGGGAGATAAAAGTCTCCAACTTCAGCGATTTCTGTAATTCGTTCCAGTCACAGGCAGCAGAAAACTGGAACGAAAGGCGGCCAAATGAGGTGTTGGCTTTAGGGATGATCAGTGAGATACACCTGCTGGAGCGCGTGCTACGGGTGGGTGTTGCCATCGTGACCAGGGAACTGAGATAAGGCGGAGCTTTACCTAGCATGGACTTGTAGATGACCTGGAACCAGTGGGTCTGGCGACGAATATGGAGCGAGGGCCAGCCGACTAGAGCATACAAGTCTCAGTGGTGGGTGGTATAAAGTGCTTTAGTGACAAAACGGATGGCACTGTGATAAACTGCATCCAGTTTGCTGAGTAGAGTGTTGGAAGCTATTTTGTAGATGACGTCGCCGAAGTCGAGGATCGGTAGGATAGTCAGTTTTACTAGGGTAAGTTTGGCGGCATGAGTGAAGGAGGCTTTGTTGCGGAATAGAAAGCTGATTCTGGATTTGATTTTCGATTGGAGATGTTTGATATGTAAGTGGCTGTTCCACTGGATGTCAGAAGGTGAATTCACCAATTTGTAAGTCGCTCTGGATAAGAGCGTCTGCTAAATGACTTAAATGTAAATGTAAATATGAGTCTGGAAGGAGAGTTTACAGTCAAGCCAGACACCTAGGTACTTATAGATGTCCACATATTCAAGGTCGGAACCATCCAGGGTGGTGATACTAGTCAGGCATGTAGGTGCAGGCAGCGAACGGTTGAAAAGCATACATTTGGTTTTACTAGCGTTTAAGAGCAGTTGGAGGCCACGGAAGGAGAGTTGTATAGCATTGAAGCTTGTTTGGAGGTTAGATAGCACAGTGTCCAAGGACGGGCCGGAAGTATATAGAATGGTGTCGTCTGCGTAGAGGTGGATCAGGGAATTGCCTGCAGCAAGAGCAACATCATTGATATATACAGAGAAAAGAGTCGGCCCGAGAATTGAACCCTGTGGCACCCCCATAGAGACTGCCAGAGGACCGGACAGCATGCCCTCCGATTTGACACACTGCACTCTGTCTGCAAAGTAGTTGGTGAACCAGGCAAGGCAGTCATCAGAGAAACCATCTGTAGATGCTCTACAGACCATCAGTAACATTTCAACTAACTATCTACTAACCCTAACCGTAACCCTCATCCTGACCCTAAACTTAACCCTTACCCTAACCCGAACCTTAGTCTTTAACCTTATTCTAAACCTAACCCTAACTGTAATCTTAGCAAGCAGTTGCTTATCAAAATATAGTTTGTAGAGTATCTACGTATGGAAAGTCCGGACTATCCAAATAACGTGTGACCTCAGAAGATCCTTTCGCTTGCTATGTGAAAGCCTGAGTAAGTTCTTATCCTTGAGCCCATTCATTGAGCGTATATTGCACACACATATTCAATTGCTTGTGCACTGGTGCTTTGTTTTGGAATTACATGCCAAGGTGTCAAGTACGCCTACACTGCATTTATGTGTTTGTTCCATACATTTAGACCGATCATTGTCCGGGTCAGCAAGATGATCTAAATAAGAGTCCGTTTCTAAAGTCTGTATACTCTTCATACACTTTATCATAAATCAATTCACTGAATTCTCAATGTAGAAAACAATTTGATCAGAAACCAGCAGAATACTTTGTCTTCAGACATGGCAGTTTATACTTATCATTTTAGTAATTTAGCAGACACTCTTATCCAGAGCGACTTACAGGAGCAATTAGGGTTAAGTGCCTTGCACAAGGGCACATTTTTCACCTAGTTGGCTCAGGGATTCAAACCAGCAACCTTTCGGTTACTGGCCCAATGCTTTTAAACAGCCCAGTGAATGCAGGCCCTGTCATCACACATCAAACACCTTAAGCAGCAATTGATGTCTCAACAGGAAAAATGATCCCCCTGATTGAACTGCCTTGTCAGATGTCAGAATAAGACCGTGGGTGCAATTGGCTGGGGAGCAAGGCATTGAGGCGAAGCATAAAAATCGAGGTTACTGTGGTTTTGTGAATTAAAATTCTCACTTCGGCATTCAAAATAATGGCATGTCCCTCTTGGCTACTGAAGATTTGATGTGTAGTTTGACAGGGATGATTAGATACTGAATGTGTGTTGTTTTTGACTGAGGTTTAATGGCAGAATCTCTAACTGGTTTCTGAAAGTGTCTGCTTGCTAGTCTTTCTCCTGGTAGACACTTCCATACAGTAGGCTATCCCCCTCCATCCACTCTTTCACTGCTTCACACATACACCTTCTCTAGATTATGTAATATCCAGCTATGTTTGTCTCCATAGCACACACACCATTAAACAATATCTGTGCAGTGACACACCAGCATTTACTGTACATAACAACCTGTGAAAAGGGAAGCCAGGATTTACTCTTGAACATCCTCTCACATCGGCTATTTACTGCAAGTCTTACTGTATTGTACGATGGCTGAGTGCAGTGGACCCTGGTAACCATACATTACCATAGCTGCATAAACATACTGATTCACATAGATCAGACAGGCACATTAGACTGTGTTTCATTGAAAACTGTGACCTGCATCCCAGCCTTTATTACAGCGTATGGAGGTCTTTAATCTTACTAGGGAGCCTTAGGCACTGCTCGTACCATGCATCTCATTTTTGTCTCTCTGTGATTTATGGTAGTTCATTCCAGCAGTGCACACTTTCTTAAAATAGACTCTGTGATTCCACAGAATGGAGTGATGCTCTCTCTCTCTCTTTCTCTCTCTCCCCCTCTTTCCATTCTGCCATTCTGCCATTCACTCCATTACTTTCTATATATATATTTCGGTCCATTGCTTAATCTTTCCTCTCTCACCTGTCTCCTTCCTCCATCATTCTCTGTGCCTCCATCAACCGCTCTCTCTCATTCCCCCATTTTTCTTTCCCTAACTTCATCTCTTTCTTCTCCCACTCTCTACCTTCCTTCTCTCTCCAACACTTTCTCACCCAATCCTTCCCTCTCTCTTTCTTTCCTTGTCTCACGCAATTATTCTCTCTCTTTTCCAGCTTCCCTTTGGAGAGGGCCTTTTTCACTTCTACCCCCAGGACACCCCTCAGAGGAGGAGCAAACGCAGCCTTCGGCACAGACAGCGTCTGGAGAAAGACCACAGGGTAAGTAAAACACACACACGCGCACACACACACACGCACACATGCACACACACGCACAACACACACGCACACACACAGACACCCAGGTTCCCATGGAAACGGGCCTAGTTCCAACGCCACCCCGAAAAAATTATTACAATTTGAGGCTGGCTCCTCAAGGGACATACTAGCCCCTAACAAGTTTATCTATCAAAGTTATTATCTTGTCTTTGCATACAGTGTTATTTTTTTTAAATCACTCATTCTTTTGCAGTATGAATATGATGATTAGGAGAGGCTTGGGCTGTAACAAGCTATGATTAAAACTGATGTTAGTCATGCCACTTGTATGTTTAGTGCTGAAGTCCATGTGATTTCTTATAGTAGCCTACATAATCACTTCAGAATGCTACACAGCATTATTCCATCCAGCCCGTGCCACAAGGAAAGTATTAATTCAGTTCTTTAAATTAAATATAACACTTAAACATAATGCACTTCTGTTTACTGACTTGGATATACTGTATAATGCCTACAGAAAATAGGCACCAAAAGTAGGTTATGCCAAGCATATGGTAATGATCTCAAAACTACTTCAGATTTCATTCAGAAATGTAAAAGAAGAGCAGAATATCAATACTTCTTCATGAATGGGATGATTTTATCAGGAAGATAGAATGACAATTTTCCATCTTTATATCACATGAAATTTTTATGGGTGAAAGCAATTTTGTTGAAGATGACCCAAATCTAACCACAGAGTTTCTAAACCCAGAGGCGCAACCTCGCAAGACTTCCGGGATTGCTTGAGAAACAAACCAAGCAGCTTCGGACACTTGTGGGGGTCGTAGGTAGTCTCATCTTTCCATAATAGTCTTATGGTCTGACAAACACCACTCTAGCTCTGTCATCTTTCACCCCAGATGCAGAAGTGCAACCTCACAAGGATCCCCCCATTTTTCCCCCTATTTTTTTCCCCACCTAAAATGACAACCAAATCTAACTGCCTGTAGCTCAGGACCTGAAGCAAGGATATGCATATTATTGACACCATTTGAAAGGAAACACTTTGAAGTTTGTGGAAATGTGACATTTATGTAGGAGAATATAACACATTGAATCTGGTAAAAGATAATACAAAGAAATAAACATGCGTTTTTGTTGTTGTTGTACCATCATCTTTGAAATGCAAGAGAATGGCCATATTGTATTATTTTGTCCACTAGATGGCAGCAGTATATGTGCAAAGTTTTAGACTGATCCAATGAACCATTGCATATTTTTTCAAAATGTTGTATCAAGATTGCTCAAATGTACATAATTGGTTTATTAATACATTTTCAAGTTCATAATTGTGCACTCTACTCAAACAATTGTATGGTATTATTTCACTGTAATAGCTACTGTAAATTGGACAGTGCAGTTAAATTAAGAATTGAATCTTTCTGCCCATATCAGATATGGCTATGTCCTGGGAAATGTTCATGATACTTACAACCTCATACTAATCACATTCGCCTACGTTAGCTTAACCGTCCCATGGGGGACACACCGATCCTATAGAGGTTAAACTGACAGATGTATATGTGATTTTATTTTATATGTGATGTTAATTAGATTCCCGCAGGGCGGAAATATAGTGTAAACCCCGTAAGCTCTACATCTGGGATGCTCTCTGCTCAACATGCTCATATTTTCAGCTTTCTGTGGTTCTGAAATGGTGGGAGAGGTTAGCTGCACATTGTTGCTGCCTCTGTCTCTTTTAAAGTATTACTAGCTTGTTCTCCTGTTGTGCTTTGAGTGTTTCTCCTAGGACAATGGGTTGTATTATGGAGGATGACCCAGATAGAATCCCCTTCGATTACTTTGAAAGCAATTTTCTATAACTTTCCTTTTTGCCACTCTTGTGCTAGGGAAGACCACATAAAATTCTTCTAGGTTCTAGTTATTATTCTGAATTATAAAACATGGATACCTAAGAAGGTGCAATTTTGTTGAATTTATGAGCCTTTTAAAATACATTTACGACGACATAAGGAGTCATCATGATCTTACAGGTTCCTTAGAAAACCACCAGATTGTCTAGTGGCCCTATTGACTGAAGTAGAGTATTGATTAGATTCTGTTTATGTCCTCGGGTAAAAAGTGGAGGTTGGTTTATACACACAGCTCTGTTATCTCTGAGTTTTCCCTAACCACTGATATAGGATCAGATATTTTTCCATCCCTCTAATAGAAACGATTAGGATTGGGGGTAGGACAATGTTAACCTAGATCTGTGGTTAAGGGCTACTCCTTCCTCAAGCCAACTACAGACAGATCTGTGACACATGTCTGCTTGTGTCTTCATTTTGACCTTATCCCACTTCCCTATTCATTCATGTCTTGGTATAAACCTCTCATTTGTTCCACCTGGGGAACATGACCTTTGAGTTATAATCCATAGGGCTACATTTCTGACCATGAATATAAAATGTGCTCTAACTTTGTAGTTTATCCTCTTAAATGTAAAGGACCCTATTTGATTTTTAAAAATTAAATTCAGTCTGGTATGAGAATGATCTGCAAAAGCAGGGTGTCTGGGGAAAGCAGAGTATCTTGGCTATTGATTTGTGCCTTAAAATCTTTGGTATGACTTACTATACTGTATATGAATGTATAAGAGCAGGCCGAGCCGATGACCTCATTTCAAAATGGCTGCTACCTACATTCCGGTTTGTATGGTGAAGCATACATCAAATCAAATCAAATTGTATTGGTCACATACATATATTTAGCAGATGTGTAGCGAAATGCTTGTTTTCCTAGCTCCAACAGTGCAGTAGTATTTAACAGTAAAGTAGTATCTAAAAATGATTCACAACAATACACACAAACATAAAGGAAAAAAAAAGAATGGAATTAAGAAAGATATAAACATTAGATCGAGCAATGTCGATGTACAGTAGATTAGAATACAGTATATACATACAGTACCATTCAAAAGTTTGGAAACACACTCATTCAAGGGATTTTTTTTTTTTTACTATTTTCTACATTGTAGAATAATAGTGAAAACATCAAAACTATGAAATAACGCATATGGAATCAGGTAGTAACCAAAAAAATGTTGAACAAATCAAAATATATTTTATATTTGAGATTCTTAAAAGTATCCACCCTTCGCCTTGATGAAAGCTTTGAACACTCTTGGCATTCTCCCAACCAGCTTCACCTGGAATTCTTTTCCAACAGTCTTGAAGGAGTTCCCAATTATGCTGAGTAGTTGTTGGCTGCTTTTCCTTAACTCTTTTTTTATTTGATTTATTTCACCTTTATTTAACCAGGTAGGCTAGTTGAGAACAAGTTCACATTTGCAACTGCGACCTGGCCAAGATAAAGCATAGCAGTGTGAACAGACAACACAGAGTTACACATGGAGTAAACAATTAACAAGTCAATAACACAGTAGAAAAAAGAGAATCTATATACATTGTGTGCAAAAGGCACGAGTAGGTAGGCGAATAATTAAAATTTTGCAGATCAACACTGGAGTGATAAATGATCAGATGGTCATGTACAGGTAGAGATACTGGTGTGCAAAAGAGCAGAAAAGTAATAAACAGTATGGGGATAATTTAATATGCCACTTTGGAGAGGTTTAGGGATAGCTGGAATAGTCCCGTGACTACACATGACACCACTTACTAAAACATCTTCCCATTTCTAGTTGTTAGGTCTATCAATCTAATTTTTTTCAGATGTTATTCACATGTTGTGGAAGCCATCTGATGTGTTTCCAGTTCTGGAGATCAGTAATTCACTTACAGCTTGTCAATGAAAGATTACTTTCAACAAAACAAAAACAGTTATTTTGTGTGTGCTTGATCTTGTGTATTCTGAACTATGTAACGCCTACCTATTGTCTGATAATTTCCTCATAATCTCCCAGATGTGTTCTTTCCACCTATACCATGTTTTGGCATGTCGGAATCATGTAATTACACATGAATAGCAGTTACTTTTGGGTATATCTATTTAGGTGGAAATCTAAATGTTGCCATTACATCTAAAAATCCACTTTGTTGTTAAGACAGTACCATGTTGGAAGGGAATTAATCCATCTAAATGTGCTGTATCTTGGTGCTCTGAAATAGAGATGATTTAGAGAGAGAGGGAGGGAGAGAAAGATAGAGAAAGATGGAGGACAGCTCAGCCCTTTGAAATGAGGTGGCGTTTGAAGCCTTGCTTGGTGGTGCTTCTAGTTGGCAGGCAGGAACAGGGAACAGGCAGAGAGCAGGTGGGGAGCAGAGCGCGGGGAGGGTGATTGTGCACGGGCTCCTTCTGATGATGTGAGTGGGCGACATGAGACACTGGGTCGAGGGCTGTCTCGAGGGGAAACACCAGTGCTAGTCATATAATGGAGGGTACGGATGGAGGGCTATGGAGGGAGGAAGGAAGAGGGAGGGAGGGAGGGAGATAGGCAATGGAAGGAGAAAGGGAGAGAGATGAAGGAAGATGGATGGTTATTTTACCTTCCCTTTTACGTCATCAGGTTGAGATGTGCTATGTGGCTCCATTAAATGGCTATACTGTGCACATTAGTCCATTTTCCATCTATGTTGGACCGTTTAGCAAAATGAAAAGGTATACAGGATAGAAAACACAATTCTCTGAGTCTGAAAATTGTTTTGTGACAAAATGCAAAACGCTTTGCTCGCATCTATCTGTAACATAGGATCGTCAGGGGTCCGCACTGACTGCTATATCTGTCGCAGGTACTTAGGCAGTGAAAGAAGAGATGTGTTTCATGGGCTTGGTCCCTTTTAAAGCCAACAATAAGTGTCCTCTAGCCTTGTAAAGAGCATGCTTAACGGCGGATCCCTTATCTACGGTGGTAAAACACATCGGACAATGCCTAGTCTGCTCTCCATCATGTGTGTTTACACATGTAAGCTCAGGAAGGACTTTCTTTTATTGCATATCTGACTCTATTCAACAAGCATGCAGTTGAAAATAAAATATTGACTCAATATTATGAACTTAACATCAATGTGATAAGTAACCTAGCTGTGGTTGAATTGCTATTTGGCCAAATTTAGCCACTGGCTGAAGTTGTTATATTTTTAAATCTGTAAAGGGAGTTGAAAGATTTTGGAATTCAATAGTAGTGCCTTGATGGAAACTTACCTTGACATTATGCAAAATAATGTAAATTCCATCTGAGGATGAGCTATTAGCTGGAGAGAGGTACATTTATCGAGCTCATCTTAAGACAGCACAGTGTACTTTACCAGTCATACTGAGCAAGGAGTTCCAACTAAATTAGTGTCCTTGAGCAGCTAGTGACAAGTAGAGCAAGGTCTTTTACTCTCCCTAATAACTTCCAGATAGAGAGTCCTACTCCAGTCTGAAAATGAGGCTGTAGCCCAGGCTGTAGAGAGAATATAAAGCATTACTGTACAGGCACTTGATTTGGCTCTGGTCACTGTGTGAGTCATCTTTCATTACTATATACCTTTATCTTAGTTTAACTGCCTCAGAGTCGCTGAGAATGACAGGGAGAGTGAGAGGATTCAAGGCTTTGATCCGTTAGATGATGTCTAATATAATATTCAGCCAGGTCACAATTTCATGAAGCAATATTGGTTATGATATTTTCAGACTCTATTTAATTAACTTGTGCTTTATATTATATTGTGCATTTTGCTGTACAGTAAATTATAGACGAAGCATGTAGATTTTAATACATTTGCCAATGTGGAGATACCTGCTTTTTATGCTTGACTGTTGAATTATTTCCTAATGGGATTTTTGGACTTAAAGCTAGAATCGTTAGTTGCTACATCAAGTTTTGGACATATAAATTAATGTAGTATACCATTGGTTCTTGAAGAATATAACTTCTAAATGCCTCATGAGCTTAGTTCAACTGTCATACCCATCAGAACGCAACGCTTGCTTTAATGCAATGTTTGTAAACAATGTAAATCTGAACAAAGACTGTATAGCCTCAAAACATGGATAAAACTATCATTTTGATACCATGGATGGTCGGTCATTGAATCCATTGCTCTGTCTATGAACTAGAGTGGGTACACTTCTCCAGGCCCATCCCTCAGCTTCTTACCAAAACAGAGGCGAGATGGCCTTTTGTTACTGTTTCAATTCTACTTGAATTCAACTCCAGCTTTTATACTTAATAGGCTTAAATTACATTGCCTCTAGCGAAACACACTGCCCCCTCACTAGATCATTAATGTCTCCCTTTCATCTTGAATACCGTTTGTGTCCACAGTTAGTTTATCTTGATTAGATCAGACCATATAACCCAGATATTAACAAACCACTCCTTTAGAAACACCATTGAAAATCTTTATGAAATCATGAGACAAAAAACACCCTCTGTTGTTGATCCTGTTTCTGCAAAAGTGTCCCTGTTGCAGCAGTAAATAAGCTCTTTAGTCAAAGTGTCTTTGATGATGGGAACAAACACAAGGACTTTGTCAGGCTAATTGGGGAGTTCTTTTGTCTGCTAGGGCACCCTTTGAAACAGTCCTTTTCAAATTCCCCTGTGTGTGTGTGTGTGTGTGTGTGTGTGTGTGTGTGTGTGTGTGTGTGTGTGTGTGTGTGTGTGTGTGTGTGTGTGTGTGTGTGTGTGTGTGTGTGTGTGTGTGTGTGTGTGTGTGTGTGTGTGTGTGTGCGTGCGTGCGTGTGTGTGTGTGGTACAGTAGGGACCCAGCTGCATGGCATGTATGATTCAGATGATTCAGACTGAGGCAAATAGAATTAGCCTGTTGATTTATGTGACGCCCCCCTCCATCCCTACACTAGAGACACAGGTGGACGGGGTAGGGCGTTATGAATGTACAGTGCCTTCAGAAAGTATTCATACCCCTTGACTTATTCCGCACTTAGTTCTGTTACAGCCTGAAATCAAAATGGATTAAACAAAAATATATCCCACAACTGACAGTGAAAACATGTTTTTAGAAAATGTTGCTAATCTATTGAAAATGAAATACTGAAATATCTCATTTAAGTAAGTATTCACATCAATACATGTCAGATCACCTTTAGTAGTGGTTACAGCAGTGAGTCTTTATGGGTAAGCCTCTAAGAGCTTTTCAGACCTGGATTGTACAATATTTGCACATTATTCTTTTAACAATTCCAATTCTTCAAGCTCTGTTAAGTTGGTTATTGATCATTGCTAGATGGCCATTTTCAAGTCTTGCCATAGATTTTCAAAACGATTTAAGTCAAAACTCTAACTAGGCCACTCAGGAACATTCACTGTCTTCTTGGTAAGCAACTCCAGTGTATATTTGGCCTTGTGTTTTAGGGTATTGTCCTGCTGAAAGGTGGACTTGTCTCCCAGTGTCTGTTGGAAAGCAGACTGAACCAGGTTTTACTCCAAGGATTTTGCCTGTGCTTAGATATATTCCATTTCTTTTTATCTTAAAAACCTCCCTAGTCCTCGCCGAAGATAAGCATACCCATAACATGATAAAACCACCACTATGCTTGAAAATATGAAGAGTGGTACTCAGTGATGTGTTGTGTTGGATTTGCACCAAATATAACACTTTGTATTCAGGACATGCTGTAACATTCATTTCTTTACCACATTCTTTGCAGTTATACTTTCGTGCCTTACTGCAGGATACATTTAAAAATGTAGTTTTTATTCTATACAGGCTACCTTCTTTTCACTCTGTCATTTACGTTAGCATTGTGGAGTAACTACAATGTTATTGATCTATCCTCAGTTTTCTCTTATCACAGCCACTGTTCCTTAACCCACTGTTCCTAGGCCGTCATTGAAAATAAGAATTTGTTCTTAACTGACTTGCCTAGTAAAATAAAGGTAAAATAAAAAATAAAATAAACTCTGTAGCTGTTTTACAGTCACCATTGGCCTCATTGTGAAATCCTTGAGTGGTTTCCTCCTCTCCGGCAACTGAGTTAGGAAGGACACCTGCATCTTTGTAGAAACGGGTGTGCACTGATACAGCATTCCAAAGTCTATTTATTAACTTTGTCTTGCTCAAAGGGATATTCAATGTCAGGTTATTATTATTATACATTTTTTATATATATTCTTTAGTCTCCCAATAGGTGCCCTTCTTTGCGAGGCAATGGAAAACCTCCCTGGTCATTGTGGTTTACAGATAATTGTATGTGTGGGGTACAGAGATGAGGTAGTCATTCAAAAATCATGTTAACCCCCTAGAGTTGATTGCTGCACCGGTGTGTCAATCTATGTTACATAATAAAAAAATAAAGCTTGTTTTGTACCTACCCCCAAAAAGGGGTTCATTAAATATGTGTAAAAAAATGCTGTATATCTCTTGGATTTAGCACAGGCACTTCAAAACCTTGTTCCTTATGATGTATTTTTTGACTGTCCTTTTTTGCAATTTATGAATGTATTATTCAATGCTTTCTATGGGCTTTAATAGTAAAGGCCAAAATCTATATTTGATTTGATGATTCTTTTTATACTATTTTGTGCATTGTAGAATAATAGTGAAGACATTAAAACTATGAAATAACATATATGGAATCATGTAGCAACCAGAAAAGTGTTAAACAAATTCATATTTGAGATTCTTCAAAGTATCCACCCTTTGCCTTGATGACAGCTTTACACACACTTGGCATTCTCTCAACCAGCTTCATGAGGTAGTCACCTGGAATGCATTTCAATTAACAGATGGCCTTGTTAAAAGCTCATTTGTGGAATTTCTTTCCTTCTTAATGCGTTTGAGAAAATCAGATAGCCCTATTTGGTAAAAGACCAAGTCCATATTATGGCAAGAACAGCTCAAATAATCAAAGAGAAACGACAGTCCATCATTACTTTTAAGACATGAAGGTCAGTCAATCTGGAACATTTCAAGAACTTTTATAGTTTCTTCAAGTGCAGTTGCAAAAACCATCAATGCTATGATGAAACTGGCTCTCATGAGGACCACGACAAGAAAGGAAGACCCAGAGATACCTCTGCTGCAGAGGATAGGTTTATTAGAGTTACCTGCCTCAGAAATTGAGCCCAAATAAATGCTTAACAGAGTTCAAGTAGACACATCTCAACATCAGCTGTTCTGAGGAGACTGCATGAATCAGGCATTCATGATCGAATTGCTGCAAAGAAACCACTACTAAAGGACACCAAAAAGAAGGAGAGACTTGCTTGCAACAAGAACCATGAGCAATGAACATGACAAATCTGTCATTTGGTCTGATGAGTACAAATTTGAGATGTTTGGTTCCAATTGCTTTGTCTTTGTGAGACGCAGAGTAGGTGATGTCTGGTTCCCACCGTGAAGCATGGAAGAGGAGGTGTGATGGTGTGGTGTTGCTTTGCTAGTGACACTGCCATTCATTTACTTAGAATTCAAGGCACACTTAACCAGCATGGCTACCACAGTATTCTGCAGCGATACGCCATCCCATCTGGTTTGCGCTTAGTCGGACTATCATTTGTTTTTCAACAGGACAATTACCCAACACTCCTCCAGGCTGTGTAGGGGCTATTTGTTCAAGAAGGAGAGTGATGGATTGCTGCATCAGATGACCTGGCCTCCACAATCACCCGACCTCAACCCAATTGAGATGGTTTATGATTAGTTGGACTGCAGAGTGAAGGAAAAGCAGCCAACAACTGCTCAACATATGTGGGATCTCCTTCAAGACTATTGGAAAAGCATTCCAGGTGAAGCTGGTTGAGATAATGCCAAGAGTGTGCAAAGCTGTCATCAAGGCAAAGGGTGGATACTTTAAAGATTCGAAAATCTAAAATATATTTTGATTTGTTTAACAGTGATTTGTTTCCTCAATGATTCCATATGTGTTATTTCATCGTTGTGATGTCTTCAATATTATTTTAGAATGTAGAATTTTGTAGAAAATAAAGCAAAGCCCTTGAATGAGTATTTTTGTCCAAACTTTTGATACCTAAAGGGGCCCTAAAATTCAAGATCATATAGCTAAATAATCTATAGTATGACCATCTCAAACAATTTCATATGTCAGCTAATATTCCCTTTGAATGGATGTTCAGTTCAAACAAATTAAAAGTAGTTCCCTCCAATGTACACTTTGCACAGTTATGCAAATTACTTATAGGTAAAGTGTTTATGAGTGTGTTTCTTGTATAGTCACCATATACACCTGAAGTACATTGTAATGATACATTTTGACTATATTGATTCAGATTACTCTGAATATAAAGGGCTCATGGTGTAATATTTGCATTTCCTTTCTCAGGTAAAGAATGTGTTGGACCAGGAGGGCTTCGGCCGACAGAAGCGAGGCTACAGAAGCATCAACGAAATTGATGTCAAAATTACCGACCCCCTATTCAGCAAACAGTGGTATCTGGTGAGTTGTCATCAGCGTCCGTTATACTTGTTTACTCACTGACCACTGATCACAGACATATTCACTGCTGCTTCTCCTATGGAGATGAAGTCTTCTCATTAGGCCAGTCAATATTGCCCACACCATCTCATCTCCCTGTTTATGTCAGCCTCCTCCCCCAGTGTTTACCCCAGACTGGCAAGCGTGACTTTCCTTTCCGCCAGGGCCAACGTGCCTTCCTTTGTTCCACTTGTCAGATTAAACGCTCCGCAGTAGGATCCCAGCTAAGTGCCATATCTGTGACATTTACTCCCCCCCTCCCATCCTCCACACCTCATCTCTTCCTCCCCCTTCCTTACTCCTATCTTCCTCCATGTTGACTAATTATCTAATGGCCGCTGGGCTGGGTGTCCTGCGTCACGGCCTGTCTCCATATTGTTTGTGTGACTGATTAGATCAACACGGGCCAGGCTGATGGGACCCCCGGACTGGACCTCAATGTGGCGGAGGCTTGGGGACTGGGCTACACCGGGAGAGGCATCACCATAGCCATCATGGACGATGGTAGGTACCAGTATAGACCTTATGGTTGAAGTTGTATCACTATCTTTTTATTTTTTATTTGATTTATTTCACCTTTATTTAACTAGGTAGGCCATTTGAGAACAAGTTCTCATTAACAACTGAGACCTGGCCAAGATAAAGCAAAGCAGTGCGACAAAAACAACATGACAGAGTTACACATGGGATAAACAAACGTACAGTCAATAACACAATAGAAAAAGCTGTATACTGTGTGTGCAAATGAAGTAAGGAGGTAAGGCAATAAATAGGCCAATAGTGGCGAAGTAATTACAATTTAGTAATTAACACTGGAGTGATAGATGTGCAGATGAGGATGTGTAAGTAGAAATACTGGTGTGCAAAATAGCAGAAAAACAAAAACAAATATGGGGATGAG
>NC_088234.1:51727695-51735195 GCF_036934945.1 Oncorhynchus masou masou
AGCCGTTTTAGAATTAAGGCTGTACCGTAACAAAATGTGGAAAAAGTAACGTGGTCTGAATACTTTCCGAATGCACTGTATGTAGAAGTGTGTGTAAGTGCGTGTGTGTATGGACTCTTCTACGGTGCCGTAGTCATCATTATAATATGATGCCATTATCAAAGGGCAGCAGATGTCAGGTAAAGCAGGGACAATTTTGTTTAGCGCCTCTTACGCATCGTTCCGACAGACATCCTACTCTTGATAATGTAACTAACTTAAAGCAGTTATCAATGTTATCATCTGAAGGACTTTTGACAATGTGATTTTTTTCTCTCCTATCTGGTCTTTGGGAAGTCTCTAGCAAGCTGGAGGTTTGTCAGTGCCCCTATCTGCACTGGGATGTTGCATTGGGATGTTGTTACTGCAGTATTATTGGATGTTGTGCCTTTATATTGTTCAAGGATGACTTTCTTTCCTCCAAGGGAAATTACCATGCCAACGCCCCGTGATGTCACATAATCACAAGGGTTCATCTCGTACAGTGTGTGTTTTAGTGTGCGTGTGCCTGTATTTTATGAGGTTGTTAAGGGATTCTGAGTCTCTTTTATTGGTAAGTACTGCATGACGAAGATGGTGTGGTAAAGATAATCATGACGTATGAGTTTAATAAGGAACCAGAGAGAACTCTTTTTTTTATTCACACACAGAATATCAATTAGTAGGCTATTGATGTAAATTAGTCTACAACAAATTTCACAGTATGTGTTTCCAAACTGGTATATGAGGACACTCGATATTCAAAAGCTTTGGGCCAAGCTTTGGAATATTTATACTTTTTTAATATCAAACGACCTTCCTTTGTTCATAATGAGAATATCATAAGTGGTACTCTGAGAGAGGCATGAGAGCATTTCTAGTGCATAGTTAATTTGAGGATGTGGTAATATTCAATACAGCAGGGGATTGAAAATCTAAGCAGGGCTTTGACCTTATTTAATGTAAGGGGCCTATTGCAACGAACATTGGCCAGTGTACGAACACAAGGCAATCTCTCGTTAAACCATCAATACGTGGAAAAATCACCCACACAGCTGATCTCAGTTGCACTACTTTTTGGCGTTGCCTATTCTTATTATAATTTTATGTAATCCATTAATTACATATTGTTTTAAAAATAAAGTTATTGTTGAATAGTATGGTCGTTACTTATCAAGCTCGGGGGAAACTATCCCGGACTGTCCATAATTGAAATGTGTATTGAATCAAGTCAATCATGATGAGTTAGATCTATATTATCTATTTTATTCAAAATAAAAGGCTTTCTAATAAAGTTATTTCAAACAGCACACATATTATTTTGTCATTTAAGGTGAAACATTTAAATGAAATATAGGCCTACTCCTTCTATATTCTTATACTCGAATAAGTATACTTTTTTTACAGTTTAAAATACTCCTGACAGGTTGATATTTCATTGTGGGTGAGAGTAGAGAACCTAGACGCAGCTGTCTAGTATCATAATCACTTGACACGGTAACAGCGAGAGATCAACTGATCTCCTTGTTTATTATTGTGGGTGGTTGCAATCAAGTTTTAGTTGCAATCAAGTTTTAATAACACACATGTAATCTCCCGTGTGTCACGTTTTAAGAAATCCAGCTGAAGCCTGCACGAGCGCATTAAGTTCTGCCTGTTCTAAGTTGGACTTTTTGTGAGTGGTTTGAATACAACCACCAAGTATTTGTATTATGTTGAATGATCTGTACATTTTGTGCTGACGTATACTCAAAAGGAACACCTATGTGAGAATGATGTTCATTGACTACATCTCAGCATTCAACACCACACTGCCCACGAAGCTCATCTCTAAGCTAAGGACTCTGGGACTAAACACCTCCCTCTGCAACTGGATCCTGGACTTCCTGGCAGGCCTCCCCCAGGTGGTAAGAGTTGGCAACAACTCTTCTGTCATGCTGATCCTTAACACTGGGGCCCCTCAGGGGTGTGTACTTAGTCCCCTCCTGTACTCCCTGTTCACCCATGACTGTGTGGCCAAACACGACTCCAACGCCATCATTAAGTTTGCTGAGTGCACAACAGTGGTAGTCCTGATCACCGACAACGATGAGACGGATTATAGGGAGGAGGTCAGAGAACTGGCAGTGTGGTGCCAGGACAACAACCTCTCCCTCAATGTGAGCAAGACAAAGGAGAAGATCATGGACAACAGTAAAAGGCGGGCCGAACAGGCCCCCATTAACATTGACTGGGCTGTAGTGGAGCAGGTCGAGAGTTTCAAGTTCTATGATGTCCACATCACCAATGAACTATCATGATCCAAACATACCAAGACAGTCATGAAGAGGGCACTGCAAAACCTTTTCCCCCTAAGGAGACTGAAATTGGTTCCCAGATCCTCAAAATGTTCTACAGCTGCACCATCGAGAGCATCCTGACCGGTTGCATCACCGCCTGGTATGGCAACTGCTCGGCATCTGACTGTAAGGCTCTACAGAGGGTAGTGTGAATGGCCCTGTACATCAATAAGGCCAAGCTTCCTGCCATCCAGGACCTATATAATAGGCGGTATCAGAGGAAAGCCCATAAAATTGACAGAGACCTCCAGTCACCCAAGTTATAGACTGTTTTCTCTGCTACCGCAATCGGTACTGGAGCACTAAGTCTAGGACCAAAAGGCTCCTCAACAGCTTCTACTCCCAAGCCATAAGACTGCTGAACAATTAATAAAATCGCCACCACCCCTCCCTTTTGTACACTGCTGCTACTCGCTGTTTATTATCTATGCATAGTCACGTCACCCCTACCTACCTGTACAAATTACCTCAACTAACCTGTACCTCCACACACTGACTCTGTACCGGTGCCCCCTGTATATAGCCTCGTTATTGTTATTCTTATTGTGTCACTTTTAATTATTATTTTTTACTTTAGTCTACTTGGTAAATATTTTCTTAACTCTTCTTGAACTGCACTGTTGGTTAAGGGCTTGTAAGTAAGCATTTCACGGTAAGGTCTACACTTGTATTCGGTGCATGTGACAAATAAATTAACACCAGTAAACATTTGTCCTAACACCAACCTTCAGCCTCAACCCTCTCTGTATACAGAGCAGAGGAGGCTGATGGAAGGAAGCTATAGGAGGACAGGCTCATTGTAATGGCTGGGATGGAATAAATGGAACGGTAGCAAATACATCAAACATATGGAAACCAAACGTTTCCATTTATTCCATTCCAGCTAATACAATGAGACCTTCCTCCTATAGCGCCTCCCACCAGCCTCCACTGATACAGAGGTATCAACCCCTCCAGACAATCTTACTCACACTACAGCCACGGTGCTGGAAGTCATTCTCTTCACCTTGTTACTACCTGGTTTCCTGCTCCACTCGGCTGATACAGCAGAGCAGCAGAGCAGCAGAGCAGAGCAGCAGAGCAGCAGAGCAGAGCAGCAGAGCAGCAGGGTGCAGTGTTTTGGCATCTCTTTGTCCCTCACTGAGTCATCCCTATATCCTCGCTGGGAAATGTCAGCTGGTATCTTGCTAAGGTCTGACCTGGCCAGTCCACCCGGTAAATAATCTGATGGGTTTAGTTCTATACTTCTAATGATCACCACCACACTTTCACCACCATCTCCCTCGTGTCTCTGGTGACCGGGCACACTGCTCTGTAAAAACTCCACGAGTCATAAATGCCATTCAGACAGACAAGCTACAAATAGAGAAATGACGGGGAATGGTGATTAGAACGACAGGGGATTTTGAATGTGACTGAGCTGAAGGAGAGAGGAAGATGAGAGAGACAGCAGTGGAGACTTAGAGAGAGAGAGACTGTTTAACATAAAACCAGGGGAAACACAGTGACAACCCACTGGGCACAGACATAATTTCAACATTTAGTTTTGATTTGGTTGAGTTGTCACCTAATGTGAATTCAATGGGAAATCAACCAAATCTGTCACCATGGATTTAGGTTAAAAGTCGGATGAAAAATAGATGAAATTCCCTAACATTGATGACTCAGTTTTCCATGTTGATTCAACATCATCAATCTCTCCTTGTCCCAGTCTGTAATCCCAACATGTTTCAAGCTGACCACAATTGTCCCTGTTCCCAAGAACTCCAAGGTAAGGTAACCTGCCTAAATTACTATAGCCCTGTAGCATGCACATCTGTAATTAAGAAGTGCCATAAAAGGCTGGTTAAGAAACACATCAACACCATCCTCCTAGACACCCTGGACTCACTCCAATTTGCATACCGTCCCCACAGGTCCACAAATGACACCATCGCAATTGCACATCACACTGCCCTCTCCCACCTGGACAAGAGGGGAAATAACTATGTGAGAATGGTGTTCATAGACTACAGCTCAGCGTTCAACACCGTAGTCCCGTCTAAGCTCACCACCAAGCTAGGGACCCTGGGACTGAACACCTCTCTCTGCAACTGGATCCTGGACCTCCTGACGGGCGGGCCCCAGGTGGGGAGGGGAGGCCACTTTCAGGGGTGCGGTGGGGCCTTTCGATCTGTCGAGTTAAGTGGAGCCTTTTGAGCTGTTTTGGTTCCTGACTCAAAAGGAATAATACCCTGCCATCTCCCTCAGAACATTAAAACGTATTGTATCCTTCACCAGCTCATATCTGTGTGAAGCTGGAATCAGCACTGCTCTTGTCTGCATTAAAACCAAATATCAAACCAGGTTGGATGTGACAGCAGAGATGAGATGCACACTGTTGATCACAGCCCCTGACTTTGAGAAGCTCTGACGTGACATGCATCAAGCATACCCATCTCATTAGTGGTGGTGAGATAATGATGCTTTCAAGACAACTGGAAACTCAGAAAAACACTAGGTCAAATCATGACATCAGTGATCTTCAGGTCGGAAAATCTGAGCTTTAGAAAGAGGCCCGAGTTCCCGACTTGGAGTTGGATGACTGTTCAAAGTGATTTTTCCCAGTCAGAGCTAGTTTTTTCCCCCAAATTCCAGTTGTCTTGAACGCACTGAAGTCGGAAGTTAGAGATTTATGAGTTCCCAGTTTCCAGTTGTTTTAAACGCAACAGAGACATTATGCCAGACACATTTGAAATTGTCCATCATAGCCCCTCATTAAAAAAGTAAACATTGGTTGTTAATTACATAATGGTTTTCACATGGTTGGGGTCGCTAGAATTTTGAGATATCAAAATGGGGTCGTGGAATAACATTTTTGGGGAACCCCTTGCCTACAGGGTGGAGGTCAAAGACTTGGCAATGTGGTGCCATGACAACAACCTCAATGTCAGTAAGACCAAGGAGCTGATCGTGGACTACAGGAGAAAGAGGGGAGAGAACGCCCCCATCCACATCGATGGGGTTGTAGTGGAACAGGCCAAGAGCTTCAAGTTCCTTGGCGTCCACATCACTACGGACTTAACATGGTCCACACACACCCGCACAGTTGTAAAGAGCAGCACCTCTTCCCACTCAGGAGGCTGAAATTGGCCCTTGGATCCTCAGAAGGTTCTACAGCTGCACCATGATGAGAATCTTGACTGGATGCATCACTGATTGGTATGGCAAATGCATCGCCTTCGACCTCAAAGCGTTACCCAGGGCATCACTGGGGCCGAGCTCCCTGCCATCCAGGACCTCTATTTTTTAATTTTTAATTTATTTCACCTTTATTTAACCAGGTAGGCTAGTTGAGAACAAGTTCTCATTTGCAACTGCGACCTGGCCAAGATAAAGCATAGCAGTGTGAACAGACAACACAGAGTTACACATTGAGTAAACAATAAACAAGTCAATAACACAGTAGAAAAAAAGGGTCTATATACATTGTGTGCAAAAGGCATGAGGAGGTAGGCAAATAATTACAATTTTGCAGTTAACACTGGAGTGATAAATGATCAGATGGTCATGTACAGTTAGAGATACTGATGTGCAAAAGAGCAGAAAAGTAAATAAATAAAAACAGTATGGAGATGAGGTAGGTAAAATTGGGTGGGCTATTTACGGATAAGACTATGTACAGCTGCAGCGATCGGTTAGCTGCTCAGATAGCAGATGTTTGAAGTTAGTGAGGGAGATAAAAGTCTCCAACTTCAGCGATTTCTGCAATTCGTTCCAGTCACAGGCAGCAGAAAACTGGAACGAAAGGCGGCCAAATGAGGTGTTGGCTTTAGGGATGATCAGTGAGATACACCTGCTGGAGCGCGTGCTACGGGTGGGTGTTGCCATCGTGACCAGTGAACTGAGATAAGGCGGAGCTTTACCTAGCATGGACTTGTAGATGACCTGGAACCAGTGGGTCTGGCGATGAATATGTAGCGAGGGCCAGCCGACTAGAGCATACAAGTCGCAGTGGTGGGTGGTATAAGGTGCTTTAGTAACAAAATGAATGGCACTGTGATAAACTGCATCCAGTTTGCTGAGTAGAGTGTTGGAAGCTATTTTGTAGATGACGTCGCCGAAGTCGAGGATCTGTAGGATAGTCAGTTTTACTAGGGTAAGTTTGGCGGCATGAGTGAAGGAGGCTTTGTTGCGGAATAGAAAGCCGATTCTGGATTTGATTTTCGATTGGAGATGTTTGATATGAGTCTGGAAGGAGAGTTTACAGTCTAGCCAGACACCTAGGTACTTATAGATGTCCACATATTCAAGGTCGGAACCATCCAGGGTGGTGATACTAGTCAGGCGTGCAGGTGCAGGCAGTGAACGGTTGAAAAGCATACATTTGGTTTTACTAGCGTTTAAGAGCAGTTGGAGGCCACGGAAGGAGTGTTGTATGGCATTGAAGCTTGTTTGGAGGTTAGATAGCACAGTGTCCAAGGACGTGCCGGAAGTATATAGAATGGTGTCGTCTGCGTAGAGGTGGATCAGGGAATCGCCTGCAGCAAGAGCAACATCATTGATATATACAGAGAAAAGAGTCGGCCCGAGAATTGAACCCTGTGGCACCCCCATAGAGACTGCCAGAGGACCGGACAGCATGCCCTCCGATTTGACACACTGCACTCTGTCTGCAAAGTCCTTGGTGAACCAGGCAAGGCAGTCATCAGAAAAACCAAGGCTACTGAGTCTGCCGATAAGAATATGGTGATTGACAGAGTCGAAAGCCTTGGCAAGGTCGATGAAGACGGCCGCACAGTACTGTCTTTTATCGATGGCCGTTATGATATCGTTTAGTACCTTGAGCGTGGCTGAGGTGCACCCGTGACCGGCTCAGAAACCAGATTGCACAGCGGAGAAGGTACGGTGTGATTCGAGATGGTCAGTGACCTGTTTGTTGACTTGGCTTTCGAAGATAGGCAGGGCAGGATGGATATAGGTCTGTAACAGTTTGGGTCCAGGGTGTCTCCCCCTTTGAAGAGGGGGATGACTGCTGCAGCTTTCCAATCCTTGGGGATCTCAGACTATATGAAAGAGAGGTTGAACAGGCTGGTAATAGGGGTTGCGACAATGGCGGCGGATAGTTTCAGAAATAGAGGGTCCAGATTGTCACGCGGTGTCA